>NC_090740.1:14082007-14084507 GCF_036898095.1 Palaemon carinicauda | reverse complement strand
TATGCCTCGTATAACCTGCATTAGACATTTTCTCTTCTTTTGGTAAAAAGAAATTTCGACATAGATTTAACGAGTTTGGATTATATTTAGCCTTTAGCCTTTGCTCCATTCAACATCTATTTTTATTTCTATTTTCTGTTATATGACGTAGCTTCTTGTTATTTCTTTCTTTTATATACAACTGTTATTTCTTTCAAGGAGGAGGCATGATCTTGCAAACAGCATTAAAAAAAACTAGTCTTTGTTGTGAATTTCTCTATTTTTCTCTCCGTCTCTCTGTGCTTTTATACAACACACACACACACACACACACACACACATATATATATATATATATATGTGTGTATGTATGTATGTATGTATATAATTATATATATGTATGTATTATAATATATATATGTCTATATTTATATATATATATATATATATATATATAATGATATATATATACATATATATATATATATATATATATATATATATATATATATATATATAATGATATATATACATATATATATATATATATATATATATATATATATATATATATATATATATATATATGTATATATATTATAATACTTATATACATAATCATCATCCTCTCCAACGTCTATTGACGTAAAGGGCCTCGGTTAGATTTCGCCAGTCGTCTCTAACTTGAGCTATTAAATCAATACTTCTCCATTCATCATCTCCTACTTCACACTGCATAGTCCTCAGCCATGTAGGCCTGGGTCTTCCAACGCCTCTAGTACCTTGTGAAGCCCAGTTAAAAGTTTGGTAAACTAATCTCCCCTGGGGAGTACGAAGAGCCTGACCAAACCATCTCCATCTACCCTTCACTATGATCTCATCCACATATGGTACTCGAGTAATCTCTCTTATAGTTTCATTTATAATATCTATATGTATATGTATATGTATATGTATATATATATATATATATATATATATATATATATATATATATATATATATATATATATATATATATATATATATTACTTATCAGTCACAAAACTGCACGTGACAGATATTAAAAGTGCAAAATCCACAGGAAACAGGAAAGGAAAAGACCAGGTACCAAGCGCTTTCGTGTATTACGTACACTTCTTCAGGGTACCCTCAAAAAGTGTACGTAATACATGAAAGCGCTTGGTACATGGTCTTTTCCTTTCCTGTTTCCTGTGGATTTTTACACTTTAATATATATATATATATATATATATATATATATATATATACAGTTTATATATATATATATATATATATATATATATATATATATATATATATATGTATATATATATATATATATATATATATATATATATATATATATATATATATACATATATATATTATATATGTGTGTGTATATATATGTGTTACCGTAAATATGCAAAATCCGTTATTATGCATAATTCATAGCATATTTGCATACTAACGGATAATCCAGTTAATATGAATAAGCACTGGAAAATCATTAAATATGCAAATTTTCTAAAACCTTAGTAATTTTGCAAAATAAAGGCAATAATATAGTAATTTTGCCCAATAATGGTTACATACGTGATTATTATACTGAAAAAAAAAAATTCCAGTAAATTTTCATAATTCTTAAAATGATTGACTTTAGTATCTATCAAATTTTTCACTCTTTACTGCAGTGATCTTTCTGTTCGCATTCCCTTTATAAATACTTAACTAGTGTCTCTCCTTATCTTTGCACTTTTTGTTATGTGTTTTTTTAACAGTTGCATTTGATAATTTATGTTTGTGAATATTTCAATTGTTTCATCATATAGAATGTCTCTTCCAACGCGTCAATTTTCCATATGAATAGATTGAAGGATTTCAAAAAAAATCTTTAGCACAAATGCAACGAATGTACGTACACCATTTTTCACTGGTGCGCCTTCCACTGTCATTTTCATTACATCATACTTTTTAAAGAGACGATAATCCTTTGCAGTGTTTTTTAACAGTTCAAGTTCAATTAGTCAATTGAGAATCAAGACAGGTGTATTGCTTGCGTTTTTTCTCTATTCTTCAAGAGGGACGAATAAAACTACAGCTTGCTTTCTTCCATTGCTTCAAACTACGACTACGGGAAAGATATCACTTACCATCTAAATGTTTAGGGTTATGACGTAAACTATTATTGGCCCTGAGTAAATAACAATTATTTTGCATAATAACGACGTTCATAACTCCTATTTTGCAAAATTTCTAAGATTTTAGGAATTGTGCATATCTACTGGAATTTTTCTGTGATTTTGCATAACAACTGGAATATCAGCTATTATGCAAATTTAGTAGGAAATATGCATAATAATGGATTTTGCATATTTACGGTAACACACATACACATAAACAAAACATATATATATGTATGTATATATATGTATATATATTTATATATATAGGCTATATATATATTTATATGTATATATATATGTAAATATATATATATATATATATATATATATAT
>NC_090740.1:14074507-14079507 GCF_036898095.1 Palaemon carinicauda | reverse complement strand
ATAATAATAATAATAATAATAATAATAATAATAAATACCCATCCATACATAAACACATTTGAACAGTTATCTTTGTAATAATATTATTATTAATAATAATAATAATAATAATAATAATAATAATAATAATGACAATGACAATGACAATGACAATGACAATGACAATGACAATAACAATAATAATAACAATAATAATAACAATAATAACAATAATAATAATAATAATAATAATAATAATGATAATAATAATAATAATGATAATAATAATAATAATTATAATACCTATCTTTGTTATTAAGGATTAGCACTTAGCCTACACTGAACTTAGTAGTTATTAAAGACAACAATGTTGCACTTCAGTCCTCTGTCTTCCTCTTCCTCTTCTTATTTTTCCCTTTATATCAGAGACACCCTGTGTTGTTTTCAACTCGGGAGTCCCAAATATTAAGTGACAGACAAAAACAAGTCTGATGTGAGATGAATTTAACCCCTTAACGACCACGCAATTAATTAGTGTTGTTTGTTCCCAAGACTGAGCTTCTGTTGCCCAGTACAATTAGTTTAATTTTACGCCAAACTGGGACACTTAGAATGAAAGGCTGAAATTTGGGGGGATATATTGAGTGGGTTTAAATCTATAGCAAAAGACACAAAAAATTCCATGACGGGATTTTGAGGTATTTGGACATAATGGCAGCCATTGATGAACAGCAAGAAATTGTATGTGTTGTTGTTATTATTATGATTATTACTTGCTAAACTACAACCCTAGTTGGAAAAGCAGGATGCTATAAGCCCAGGGGCTCCAACAGGGAAAATAGCTCAGTGAGGAAAGGAAAAAATAAAAATAAAATATTTTACGAAGTGTAACAACAATAAATATCTCCTATATAAACTATAAAAACTTTAACAAAACAATAGGTAGAGAATAAGATATAAGAGTGTGCTCGAGTATACCCTCAAGCAAGAAAACTCTAACCCAAGAAAGATGAAGACCATGGTACAGAGGTTGTGGAACTACCCAAGACTAGAGAACAATTTTTTGATTTTGGAGTGTTGTCCTCCTAGAAGAGCTGGTTAACATAGCTGAAGAGACTCTTCTACCCTTACCAAGAGGAAAGTGGCCACTGAACAACTACAGTGCAGTAACCCCTTGTGTGAAGAGGAATTGTATGGTAATCTCAGCGTTGTCAGGTGTATGAGGACAGAGGAGAATTTGTAAAGAATAGGCCAGACTATTCAGTGCGCGCATGTAGGCAAAGGGAAAATGAACCGTAACCAGAAAGAAGGATCCAATGTAGTACTGTCTGGCCAGTCAAAAGACCTCATAACTCTCTAGCGGTAGTATCTCAACGGGTGGCTGGTGCCCTGGCCAACCTACTAACTGCTTTCGCCCAAAGAGTATGTATTCACCCCTTTCAGTTTCTTAGTTTATTTTTCTGTTTGTTTGTTAGCAATTTTACACAAAAACTACATCACCGATTTTGACCAAAATTGGTAATGTTGGATTTGGAAGTGAAGAGAGGATTAAAAAAATGATTGAATGTAGCATCTCAAAAGGAGAGGATATTGAGAAACTTTTGAAAAAAACAAGAACACTGTTGTGGTCCATATTAAATGTAGAAAAGAAGACAGGCGTGACTTGGTACTTGTGTCTAATACTGTTGGAGATCATGAATTTTATGTTGCTAGATATGAATTTGATTAAAAAACTCATTGTATTTTCTGTGAAGAATATGTTTCACATGTAAGAAATAAAAAAAAATGAATATTGTATTATAAAGAACTCTTGATATAAATCGTATTAATAAACATGCCATGATCAGAAATGATGTTTGAGATTTAGAGGTCCTTGTTTAAAGGCCAATCATGAATGGCAGAAGCAAGGAACAGTGACATTGCCCTATTAAGCAGGGCAATGCCCTAGAGACTGACCATATGATCAGCACCCAAGCCCCCTCTCCATCCAAGCTAGGACCAAGGAGGGCCACGCATTGGCTGCTGATGACTCAGCAGATAGAGCTATAGGCTCCCCCAAACCCTCCATCCTTAGCTCACAAGGATAGTGAGGTTGTAGCGACCAAAGGAACTAACGAGTTTGAACGGGACTTGAAACCCAGTCTAACGATCACCAGGCAAGAACTTTGCTAACAGGCCACCACAACAGTGATCTAATAGCAGTCGGCATGAAGACACTTTAACCACCTTCAATATATCTCCAAAGTTTCAGTTTGTCATTCTAAATGTCCAGGTCAACCAAGGCATCTCCTTTGAGACGGCCTTGGTCAAACTATTTGTACTGGAATACTGCTCTTGGAAAAATCTGGAAAGAAATATAATTTTTATATCATTACATCGACCATAATATCCCTTTCACCCGCAGTGGACGTACCGGTACGTCCTTGCAAAAAAACTGTTATTTACATGTTTTTGCATATTTTTGATAACTTAATGAGAAACTTCAGGCATTTTCCAAAAGAATGAGACCAACCTGACCTCTCTATGACAAAAATTAATGCTGTTAGAGCAATAAAAAAAAAAAGATATAGGCAAATGTGCTTGAAAGTTCAACATAGCTTGAGGGTAAAAGGGATATTTGAGCTATACTATTCCTTTTTGTTTCGATTGCTTTTATAAATGGTGGCATTTTATAACAAAATAATCAGAATTGCAATAGAACATGTCTACCTATAATAGATTCTAAGATGTGGGATAAAAAATACTACTTACGCGTACAAAAACATTCGTCAAAAAATATAATAGAAATAAATTAGAGTTTTTGTATTTTGTTCCTGAATAAATTTTGTATAAAGAGGACTTATATTTTTTTCAATGTGACCGATTTTTTTATCTCCAAAAAAAAAAAAAAAAAAAAAACATTCTTTTCAAATTGCTGTAACGCATTTATTTTGAAACGGTGTTTAGATTTGCATTTATATAACGAGGAAAGGTTGGAAACTCATCTGGTATATTCAAACTAGAACTAAGTTAATTATAACAATTTCATAGGTCGAGTTGAATTTAGTCGTAAAACGTATTTTTATAAACACACCAAAATTTTTATTGCGTGAGGAAAATAATCAAAGTTAAACTAATGATATATTTTGTTGTAGGATACTCTGTTAAAAGTTTGCATTAAGAAAACAGTAAATGTCTGGAAACATTTATTCCAGGATTTTTACTATTCTATCTAATTGCTCTTCCTCTTGTTTTGTTAAAGTATTTATAGCTTTTTTAGGATATATTTATTTTAACGTTGTTAGTGCTTTTGAAATATTTTATTTTCCATTGTTTCCTTCCTCACTGGGCTATTTTTCCCTGTCGGGGCCCCTGGGCCTATAGCATCCTGCTTTTCCAACTAGGGTTGTAGCTCAGCAATTAATAATAATAATAATAATAATAATAATAATGATAAAAACGGATATATTGACGTAGAAGAGTGATATTACGGGTATCAACCCGTAAAGATAATAACAGTCAGGTAAAATTACCGTCGCCTGTATTTTACTGAAATACGGTTTAGAATAATATATTTTTACGGAGAATATCCGATTAAAACTTAGTTTTTTTTCTAACAGTATAGCTTATACATTTGGCTATCTTCCAGTGTATTGTAATCGAAAATCAAATAGCCCTAACAGGTGTAAATATATGGCAAATACTCAGATCTCATATCCAATGCGCTCGTGTTTGCTCTTATATTTTTTTGTCTGAATCGTCTCTTGAACCTGTTTTTCCATGTTGTTTGGTTTGCTGTAAAACTCCAAAACGCACTTGTGTAATCCAAGTTCTGCTTAGATGTCGAAGCTGAACTTACAGTTGGATCATCTTCCTTTTTCTGAGAAAATACAAGTCGCCGAAATGGCCCCTTTTATGAGTTCTTAGAACCTTCTAACATTCTTATAGACATTATTATTATTATCATTATTATTATTACTACTACTACTACTACTACTACTACTACTACTACTAGATAAGCTACAACCCTAGTGGATAAGCAGGATGCTATAAGCCCAAGGACTCCAACAGGGAAATAGTTTTGTTAGGATTCAACTTCATGCTCCTTAATTTGCACCATGCACTAATTTTAGCTAGATCTCTATTAAAATGTCCCCAAAGTCATAATACAACCCATGGCATAACGTAAACAATGACAAAAAACGTAAATGCATTATAAATATACCAAAATATACGCACATGAGGTTTCTATAGTCCTCTTCTTAGCAAAGTCAAGAGAAAATGGCCACGGCCAACGATAGAATTTGGCGCATGCGCTACTCGATTAGCGGGTTGATTCGTTATTCCAGACCAATAGCGATGAAGTTTAACTGAGGTTCAGTTACTATCATAGAGATACTTTTCATAGGAATGTAATTTTATTTTTTAATAATATTATCTCTCTCTCTCTCTCTCTCTCTCTCTCTCTCTCTCTCTCTCTCTCTCTCTCTCTCTCTCTCTACACACACACATATATATTTATATATATTATATATATATATATATATATATATATATATATATATATATATACATATATTTATACATATATATATGTATATATATATATATATGTATATATATATATATATATATATATATATATATATATATATATTTAGTATATACATACTATATATATGCATACATGCATACATATATTAATATATACATATACATATTTATATACACATACACACACACACACATATATAATATATATATTTATATATAGTACACACACACACACACACACACATATATATATATATATATATATATATATATATATATATATATATATATACATATATATATATATATATATATATATATATATATATGTATATACATATATGTATATATATGTGTGTATATATACATACATACATATATATATATATATATATATATATATATATATATATATATATATATATATATATATATATATAAATTATCATAGACGTAGAAGCGTTTTTCCGTTTGGGGAACTAAAATTT
>NC_090740.1:14059507-14064507 GCF_036898095.1 Palaemon carinicauda | reverse complement strand
GTTCCCCCGAGAAGCATTGAAGAATACATAAGGCGTTGTTTAAATTAAATGCAAAATGAAATAAAAATCCATGAAAATTTCCAAGAATTGATTTACAGCATTAAAATTTTAAGATAAGTTTCTTAATCATTCAACATATCAAGGGCTGTACCATAACCATCAATTCTGTTCCAAATGTCAAGTTTCTGACATGCTCAGATATCTCGTTTAGATTATCTATCATATTGTACATTATAAATAGGTATAAAATCCAAGATCTATTGTATCAAGACTTCATATGGACTAATAAACAGCCACCGAATTATACTTTACCTCTTAGCTACTATAATCTGATTCATATTCCATTTCTAATTTGTTGAAACTAATCTTCGCCAACTATGCAGTTGTCTACACAGGAACTGATCACATTACAGTAGTCACTCTTTCTATTTGACGAAATTTACATCTACAATTTCTACTCCCTTTAGCGTCATATGATGTAATTTACGTCGTGTAATTGTATATTTTTTCACTTTGTTTTATCGTTTACGTATATGGAAATTTTATGAAAAATATATCAATGGAAAGGAAATTTAGTCATCTGCAAGATAATAAAAGTTGTAAAGTCACACCTATACACTTTCAGTGATAAGATGAGTTAAGTAAGATGTGAAAAAGACCAGGGGATGAGTGCCAATTCATTGGGAGGGAAGGAGAGTAACTACTGCACTGTAATTGTTCAGTGGCCACTTACCTATTGGTAAGTGTAGAAGAAACACTTTAGCCATGGTGAGCAGCTTTTTAAGAGAAGCGCATTCAAAAATCAACCCATTGTTCTCTAGTCTTGGGTAGTGCAATAGCCTCTGTACCATGGTCATTAACTGTCCTGGGGTAGAGTTCCCTTGCGTGAAGATACACTTGGGAACACTATTCTATCTTAATTCTCTCTTTATTATTATTATTATTATTATTATTATTATTATTATTATTATTATTATTATTATTATTATTATTATTATTATTATTATCATTATTATTATTATTATTATTATTATTACTTACTAAGCTACAACCCTAGTTGGAGAAGCAGAATGCTATAAGCATTGTTTTAAAGTTTTTATATTCTATATTTGAGAGATTTATTTCTAATGTTACTACTGTTCTTAAAATATTTTATTTTAATTGTTCATTACTTCACCTGTAGTTTATTTATTTAGATAAATAAACTACAAATTTACTGGGCTATTTTCCCTGTTGGAGCCCTTAGGTTTATAGCATCCTGCTTTTCCAACTAGGGTTGTAGCTCAGCAAGTAGTAGTAATAATAATGATAATAAAAAAAATGATAATAATAATAATAATAATAATAATAATAATGATAATGATAATGATAATAATAATAATAATAATAAAAATAATAATAATAATAATAATAATAATAATAATAATAATAATAATAATAATAATAATAAAAAGTTCGGCGCTGAGTTCACACAAACATGATACATTTAAAAAAAAAATTTGTCTGTGTAATGTTGCAGAGATTGACCTTGGGTCTGGGTGTCTAATAAACGTGTGGTTGATTATAGACGTAAGAAACTATGTGGAATTGTTAAAAGCATGATACATTTAGCCAAGTTCTTTAATCCTCACAAATGATGTCTATTCAACTTGCAGCAAGGTGATCGATAGTACATACACAACAGTTACTATAAGTAGTCTTAATAATCTAGGCAACGAATTATTTACTTATGTTTATCATTGGGAATGATGAACATTTAGGTATCATTTAGATATCTCTATCAATGTCTCTGGGCTTGTGTATAGGAATTGCTGTAGATGTTAGCTACTCGTGATTCCGGTAAAGACACTGGGTGCCAAGATGTCTATGGAAGGGGCCCTGTTGACGTCTACGTGGTGGACATTGCTCTTAGCAATGATTTAACGGACCACTTTCACGCATAAACTGTTTGACTTAAGAAGTTTGTTCGCAAATTTTCATTTATAAATATTTTTTCCCATATTATCCACAGGTCTGTCTTGAATTTGATAAATGTGAGTATGTATGTGTAATATATACATGATAAAATCCATGACCCAAGGGATCAATGGAGAAGTTAGGAGTGTGGGAACGTCAAGTCATAACAGGATACGAAAGTCAAGACCAAGCTAAATCATTGCAATGTAACATTTTGCATAAAGAGTAAACACAACACAAGCATCCAGTGAGAAACAGTTGACTTATTTGATCTTTGCACGGAAACAGATGTGTTCCGGTAGTAATCTTGTGTAATCATATTTGTGTAAAATGCTGAGATAACTAATGAAACGTTATCACAAAACTTGATATTTTTGTCAGTTCTATTTCAATTGTCATACGGAATGGTCATACGACCAAACCATCCATACTCCTGTGATGGAGCTATTAATAAACTGTTTAAAAGTTAACTTACATACTTATTCAGAAAAAGTAACCTACAAGTCTAACAAATATATATCACATTGGAGAGACATGAGATAAAACACTAATGTGTGTTTATAACAGTACCACAGCAACATATGCATATTTTAAAGAGCGTAATACTTAAATAAAACTAAGGGATATCTTCCTCTCAAAGATTGATGAAGTCACAAAGCCCTTAGATGACGTGCTGCTATGGAAGGTAATATTTTGTTGACTTCACTTAACCCTAGAAACTATGTCCGTTAGTCACGGTTCATTAGGGTACTCAATCATAATACTCTGGAGGTAGTCGCAAGGGAGAGAAATTTGAATAAGCTTGGATTTAGACAACGGAAGAGGAGTATGATGGGCTTAAAGTAAGATGCGTCTTTCTTGGGAGAACTGTATTATCAGAACGTTTTGGAGAAACAACAAAACATTTAGGTACGAAAAAAGCTTATCTGTAACTAGAAAAACTTATAGACCAGGGGAAAGGGTCTTACTTTATCATATTTTTTTAACTGTCGCAATAAACAATAATTTAACATTATACAATGTGAAATATATCGAGTAAAGTTAAATAAAATTAAAAATAAGAAAGTTCGTCCGTAGAATCCCTTTTACACTATAAGGAAGAAGTTTGGTTCTCACACGAAGTTAACACTTAATCTGAGTAAGTGAAATCTGAAGTAAATATCCCATAGAGTATTTTCCCTGATATTTCACCGAAGGTTTTTATTCCGTTTCCTTTCTGGCCGTAACTTACTTCGTCCAGAATATACCGCCATAAATATCTGAGACATTTCCCACTATTAATAGAGAATGATTTCTTACGTATACTTTATTCACTTATCATTTTTAAATAACACTTACGGACTGCCATCCATATTGAAGAGCACCTACCAACTTAATATTGACTTAGAATCAAGAAAAACAACATATCCCCCTTGAGTCATTATTCGCCATAATTGTGTGATCTGAGGCTCGGTTGGGGTTAGGCCTAGTTTCCCAATTTACCCTTAGTAAATTTCCCTTGCTTAGCTGAACTTATTTTATTTCATTGTGCTCAATGTAACTCGCTTTATTTCATTGTTATTAATGTATCAATCTCTCCATTCAATTTAGTCATTGTTTTAATAATTAGAAAGTTTCGTTATTAAACAAACTTAAGCTTAATTAAGCTTCTTATTTCAACAAAACAACATTTGACATACTAATATGTACTTTAATAGGTTTCAAGTCCAGATAAATGAAGATAGAAACAGTGAATAATAATAATCATGAATAACTTGAATTAACTACTAAGGGAATAGGGAATTGTCACAAATAAACATTCACAATGAAATTAATTTGAACATTCTTATGAGAGAGTGAGTGTACACTCAAGGTCTGGTTTGAATAGTAAGTTTATGATTATTCCGGTTTATCCTCTTATTGTTTATTGATTCCCCGAGTGCATGGTCAGTCAGAGGGACAGTTGTAATAGGAAGGGTGTGGATCTTAGAGTTTGTGTGTCCTGTGCTACGAATGGGTATTTTTACCTTAACACAAACACCCTCACCCACACAAACGCGCGTGTGTGCGCACACACACACACACACACACACACACATATATATATATATATATATATATATATATATATATATATGTGTGTGTGTGTGTGTGTGTGCGTGTTTCTGTGTGTTGTGTATGTATGTATATATATACATACATATATATATATATATATATATATATATATATATATATATATATAAATATATATATATATATATACATATATATATATATATATTTATGTATATACATACATATATATATATATATATATATATATATATATATATATACATACCTATATTTATATATATATATATATATACATATACATATATATATTATATATACATGTATATATATATATATATATATATATATATATATATATACATGTATAAATAAATAAACAAATAAATATATATATATATATATATATATATATATATATATATATATATATATATACTGTATTATTGAGTATGTGTGTATGTAGGTGTGTTTCTGATTTAATTGTCAAACTCAAGCAGATGGGAGTAGGTGGGTCTTTTCTTACTACCATCATTGAACTTTTAAGTAATAGCTTCAATTATGATTATATCAAACAGCAGTAATTTACTGAGCAAGAAGTTATAACATTATAAAAGGAGCTGGAAGATGGAAGTGGATTGAAAGACTGGCTGTTAGGGCGAACGGAGGCGTACCAATTGTATAAAGTGACTGGAACAATAATAAAAGGAGAGGTTCAGAGAAGCGCGATCGAAAATGATGTATAGGCAGTAGTTAAGAAGAAAAGTGTTTGAGAAAAGGGTCTTCAACACTTCTTAGAAAAAAAGTGATATTGAACACTGATTCATAAGCAAATGGTAATTGAGACAAGAATTTTAGAAAAAAATGGAAAATAGAGAGTGTAAGAAAATAGTCCACATTTCTGACGAAGTCAACAGAATTTTGAAGGGCTTTCTAGTTTAGAGCATGGAGATGATGCAACAGTGAAATAACCATTTGAGTTTGAAATA
>NC_090740.1:14037007-14044507 GCF_036898095.1 Palaemon carinicauda | reverse complement strand
TTATTATCAACGTGTCAATTCCAAATTCTCTCCACTTGTTTTCCAGCCCTCTCGTTTTCTTAGTGTCTAAATAACTTTATCTTTTTTTTTCTACTCCACGATTCAGGTAGCCCTTACACAATTCTTTTTTCTCCACATTATATAAAAAAATTGTCGTCTGTTTTAACCCTTCCTAATCCGTCTTAGCCACCCTTCCACTTTTCATTGTCTCATATCAACTTTCCCTCCTCACTCAATATATCTCACACAAATAAAAGACAGTCTCAGAAGATTCTATTACCATTTGCATTCGTCAACAAAACTTCGCTTTCTTGAGAAAGATTTTACCAAGGAATCCACCAACACAACAAGTTTTATTTCCTTCTTTCAAAAAATTTACACTTTCCCATCAACGCTGCATGTCGCTTTTGTTCAGTGGTTTTGCGTTTTCCGTTTATGCAGCAATTATTCTCAAAAGAATTGCACTTATCAATTTACTCAGTTCTTCCGCCATTTATGTTTATATATTTTGACTCATTGCCCTCGACTTTATTTACCTTCACAAACTTAATCTTGCTGATATAATGTTTTCTATTTATCTTTTGCAAACTTTGTCAGATTTTTTCACTAAATACATTACGTTCTAGACTAGGTACACTAGGTTTCAGACTAGTTACACTAGATTCTAGACTAGGTACACTAAGTTATAGACTAGATACACTAGGTTTTAGACTAGATACTCTAGGTTCTAGACTAGATACACTAGGTTTTAGACTAGATACTCTAGGTTCTAAACTAGTAACAATATGTTCTAGACTAGCAACATTAGGCTCTAGGCTAGTTACACTAGGTTCTAGACTAGCTACAGTAGGTTCTAGACTAGTAACACTAGGTTCTATCACTAGTTAATACTTTATCATCCATAAACCCCAGTTACTCGACGACCCCTTTTCCCCTCTCATAAACTTGAAGCTACTTCTGCTTTTCATTCTCTGATTGTTATAGTCCTCCAATGTGCGTCAATATCCAACAGTCACGAAAGATAATTATTTTTCTCACCATTAAGCCGAATGACACCATTATCACTTTACACACCACATTTTACATCACACGTCTTCAGCTACATTTCTATCATGTGGCATCGTGCATTTCTTCCTTCATTCTCAAACATCATACAAAATATTTTCGCAACACTTCTTTTTTTCCCTGTTTGAGGTCGTTGTAAAATCTTTTCATAGCATACATTCCCTTTTATAAGCAATGTTCTTTTCAAATAAACAGTATTTTTGTGTCCCTATCTGAATCAAACCCTTTCTTATAATTTCTCAGGTATTCCGCTGACTATTTTCCTTCCAGGATTTTTACACAAAGAGACAACTTGATTCGCATTTATTCCATTGAAGATATTCACCAATACTGACATCTATTATTGTCTCTAGTTTTCCTTCTTTAAGGTATGTTTTCATTCTACATTTTTTATCAGCCTTTTTATATTTTCGGTAGTTTTTTCAAAACAATTTTTGATATTTCCATTTACCATTTCTGCGTTTGCATCTTTTAGTTCTGCCGGTTTCGGAACTAAAATAGTTGATCCATTTAAAGAAAGAAAAACTCCACTTTATTTACTCTGGAAGAAATTCTCCTCCTCCGCTGATCTCCGATGATTATTACGGACACTATAAGGGGAAGGAGCAGACTGACGTTAATACTCTGATATCACCCTTCCTTATACGATCTGGTGTAGGAAAGTCTGAGGGATGGCTAACTATTTAATATTCATACGTGAAAATAGTTCACATCTTAACAACTCGCTATTATTACTATTAGAATACTAGACACTCAAAAACATAAAATCTTTTACAAACAGTTACATAAGAAAACTAAATAATTATTTCTGGAGGATACTCAATAACTTTTCCTCTTGCAGGTTCTTGAATGAATGACAATGTAGCTTTGAGTTTCTATTAGAAGCTGAGTTGAGAAACTTGAGACTTTGTTAGAGCACCAACATGCACGAGTTGCAATCCATGGGGAAGGCATGATGCTATGTTGATAACGCTGACGCCACAAGGCCAAGGAGGTAGCTCTTCAGAAAAGGGCTGAAATGGCTAACATCTTGTAAAAAACAACATAAAGTGAGATTCGGTTCTAAATTTTAGCTGCCTCCAGTAAGATACCGATTCCTTTGGGCTTGTGCCCACCTGCTGCTAAGGCTGTGAAGTCAGTGGGGCTAATGACTTAACGTTGGCAGAAGGCCGATGTACAAAAGGGTTGTTTAATTAGTGTTCCAAGTTTATCCCATGTCTAGCTTGATTATTTTTCAGAAGGGTTAAAGAGCAGTCAAGGGTTGTAAACACCTGTGTGGAAAAATAGATGTGATAAATAGATGAGGACCAAGAGAGACGATGATTTGGTAAAGAGTTAGATAACCTAAAATCTGATGGAAGAAAGGATGGAATGAGCCACGAAGTGGTTGAATTGACCCAATTACCTTATACAGTTTTGTTCATTTTATAGAATATACAAAACTTTACTTTCCCTTCGCATCTATTCCACGTACTCTACCTCTGGATAATACACTAGTGGTTTTTGCAGCCTATACCAGTAACCATGCCATAGTCACTGCACACGCGAGGCCCTTTCCCTTTCTTTTCTTCCTCCGTTTTACTCCCTCACATAGCCGTATCTTAAACTCAACTCCCCTTTTCCTTGTGTGCTGAATTTAAACTTTTATTCTTTACCCACCATAGCCTAACTAAAGTCCTATACTACTGCCAGTTTCTCTACAGTTTCAATCAATTCTAAATACAGAACCCTCTAGCTCTCTTATTTGTGTTCTTTCACACGTTTCCACAGTCTTCCTGACACACATCCCTTGGTTGTACTCAACAGTGATTAATTGTCTTTTTAAGCTCTGGAGACATATCATTTTCATTTTTACAAAACATTCTCGTCTTCGCCACACATATCATCACGAGCGATTCTTATCTTTACCACAACTACAAAATGAGCAATTTAAATTATAAATTGTAGAGATACTAACGCTAGAGAGTTACTTGGGCCTTTGACTGGCCAGACAGCACTACATTGGATCCCACTCTCTGGTTAAGGCTCACTTTTGTTGTGCCTACACATACACCGAATAGTCTGGCCTAATCTTTCCACATTTTCCTCTGTCCTCATACACCTGACAACGCCGCGCCGGAATAACCAAACAATTCTTCTTCGCTCAAGGGGTTAACTACTGCCATGCAATTGTGCAGTTGCTACTTTCCTCTTGGCAAGGGTAGAAGAAACTCTTTATGTATGGTAAGCAGCTCTTCTTGGAGAAGGCTACTCAAATATTAAACCATTGTTCTCTAGTCCTGGGTAGTGGCATAGCCTCTGTACCATGTTCTTCCACTGTCTTGGCGTATAGTTTTTTGTTTGAGGGTAAACTCCGGCACACTAATCTATTTTATTTCTCTTCCTCTTGTTTTTTTAAGTTTTTATAATTCATGTATGAAAGATCTATGTTTTTATGTTGTTACTGTTCTTAAACCATTTTATTCAAATTGTTTATTACTTCTCTTATATTTCGTTTATTTCCTTGTTCCCCTTTCTCTCTGGGCTATTTTTTCCTGGTGGAGCCCTTGGACTTTTAAAGCATCCAGCTTTTTTTAGCTAGGGATGTAGCTTAGCAAGTAATAATAATAATAATAATAATAATAATAATAATAATAATAATAATAATACTTTCTCGATAGGCTTTCGCCAGAAGTATAGGAGAAAGGGCTGGAAATTCCGTACCAATCCAGAATTTGGTGACGCATCACGTAGTATGATAAGAATGCAATTATTACGTCATCAAAGATCTTCAAGTAATGATTAAGAGGTCGTCGTTGACGTCATACTCCTCAACCTACTCTGCCTTCTTTATTATTATTATTATCATTATTATTATTATTATTATTATTATTATTATTATTACTTGATAAGCTACAACCCTAGTTGGAAAAGAAGGATGCTATAAACCCAGGGGCTCCAATAGAGAAAATAGCCCAGGGAGGAAAGGAAACAAAGAAAAAAAAATTCAAGTACAGTAACATTGAATTGAATATCTCCTACATAAACTATAAAAACTTTAATAAAACAAGAAGAAGAGGAAAAAGATAGAATAGTGTGCTCGAATGTACCTTCAAGCAAGAGATATCTAACTCAAGACAATGGAAGACCATGGTACAGAGGCTATGGCACTACCCAAGACTAGAGACCAATGGTCTCTATTTTTGAAAAGATTAATTTATAACATTGTATAAAACAATACAATAAATCATATAAAACAATACAGTATGACATATATGGCATAATGCTATATAATAATACAATAAATTAATGTTATATAATACATAACGAAATCTCAAAAAAAAAAAAAAACAGCAACATACAAATTTCTCTCTCACTTCCAGGAAAAGTTTGGGGTAAAAACATTTTATAGATTAATGAACGTTTTAGATATTTCATAGATTAGCGTTCCCAAAATATTGGTCTTTTATTACGCTATGTATGAAAGTAATAGGCGCCATCACCGTGTTGCAACAACACTATTAATTCCATTCTGTTTTATTAAAAGATAAAAGCTAGATTTGGTGGACAAAGTATCCGGGGAAAAAAAGGTTGTAAAACCGCACATGGGTGAAAACATATTCATTACCTTTGAATTCACTGTATGGTGTGGGCCGCAGTATTACCAAAATTCCCATGAACGGGAGAAGAATGGAAAATTTTCAAAAGCGGTGAAATTTGATTGGGTAAAATTTTCAAAAGCGGTAAAAATTGATTGGGTAAAATTTTCAAAAGCGGTGAAAATTGATTGGGTAAAATTTTCAAAAGCGGTGAAAATTGATTGGGTAAAATTTTCAATAGCTGTGAAAATTGGTTGAATGAAATTTTCAAAAGCTGTGAAAATTGGTTGAATGAAATTTTCAGGTGTGAAAATGGATTGAATGAAATTTTCAAAAGCTGTGGATATTGATTGAATGAAATTTTCAAAAGCTGTGAAAATTGATTTACTGAAATTTTCAAAAGCTGTGAAAATTGATTGAAAGAAATTTTCAGGTGTGAAAATGGATTGAATGAAGTTGTCAAAAGCTGTGAAAATTGGTTGAATAAAATTTTCAAAAGCTGTGGAAATTGATTGAATGAAATTTTAAAAAACTGTGAAAATTGGTTGAATGAAATTTTCAAAAACTGTGAAAATTGATTGAATGGAATTTTCAAAAGCTGTGAAAATTTATTGTATGAAATTTTCAAAAGCTGTGAAAATTGATTGAATGAAAATTTTCAAAAGCTGTGAAAATTGGTTGAATTCAATTTTCAAAAGCTTTGAAAATTGATTGAATGAAATTTTCAAAAGGTGTGAAAATTTGTTGAATGAAATTTTCAAAAACTGTAAAAATTGGTTGAATGAAATTTACAAAAGCTGTGAAAATTGATTTAGTGAGATTTTTAAAAGCTGTGAAAATTGATTGAATGAAATTGTCAAAAGCTGTAAAAATTTATTGTATGAAATTTTCAAAAGCTGTGAAAATTGGTTGAATGAAATTTTCAAAAACTGTGAAAATTGATTGAATGAAATTTTCAAAAGCTGTGAAAATTGGTTGAATGAAATTTTCAAAAGCTGTGAAAATTGGTTGAATGAAATTTTCAAAAGCTGTGAAAATTGGTTGAATGAAATTTCCAAAAGGTGTGAAATTTGATTGGGTAAAATTTTCAAAAGCTGTGAAAATTGGTTGAATGAAATTTTCAAAAGCCGTGAAAATTGGTTAAATGAAATTTTCAAAAGCTGTGAAAATTGATTGAATGAAATTTTCAAAAGGTGTGAAAATTGTTTGAATGAAATTTTCAGGTGTGAAAATGGGTTGAATGAAATTTTCAAAAGGTGTGAAATTGATTGAATGAAATTTTCAAAAGCTGTGAAAATTGATTGAATGAAATTTTCAAAAGGTGTGAAAATTGTTTGAATGAAATTCTCAAAAGCTGTGAAGATTTATTGTATGAAATTTTCAAAAGGTGTGAAAATTGATTGGGTAAAATTTTCAATAGCTGTGAAAATTGATTGAATGAAATTGTCAAAAGCTTTGAAAATGGATTGAATGAAATTGTCAAAAGCTTTGAAAATTGATTGAATTAAATTTTCAAAAGCGGTGAAAATTGATTGGGTAAAATTTCCAAAAGCTGTGAAAATTGGTTGAATGAAATTTTCAAAAGGTGTGAAAATTGGTTGAATGAAATTTTCAAATGCTATGTAAATTGATTGAATGAAATTTTCAAAAGTTGTGAAAATTGGTTGAATGAAATTTTTAAAAGCTGTGAAAATTGATTTAATGAGATTTTTAAAAGCTATGAAAATTGATTGAATGGAATTTTCAAAAGCTGTGAAAATTGACTGTATGAAATTTTCAAAAGCGGTGAAAATTGGTTGAATGAAATTTTCAAAAGCTGTGAAAATTGATTGAATGAAATTTTCTGGTGTGAAAATTGATTGGGTAAAATTTTCAAAAGCTGTGAAAATTGATTGAATGAAATTTTCAAGAGCTGTGAAAATTGGTTGAATGAAATTTTCAAAAGCTGTGAAAATTGGTTGAATGAAATTTTCAAAAGCTGTGAAAATGGATTGAATGAAATTGTCAAAAGCTGTGAAAATTGATTGAATGAAATTTTAAAAAGCTGTGAAAATTGATTGAATGAAATTTTAAAAAGCTGTGAAAATTGGTTGAATGAAATTTTCAAAAACTGAAAATTGCCTGAATGAAATTTTCAAATCTGTGAAAATTGATTGAATGAAATTTTCAAAAGCTGTGAAAATTGATTGAATGAAATTTTAAAAAGCTGTGAAAATTGATTGAATGGAATTTTCAAAAGCTGTGAAAATTGATTGAATGAAATTTTCAAAAGCTGTGAAAATTGATTGAATGAAATTTTCAAAAGCTGTGAACATTGATTGAATGAAATTTTCAAAATCTGTGAAAATTGATTGAATGAAATTTTCGAAAGCTGTGAAAATTGATTGAATGAAATTTTAAAAAGCTGTGAAAATTGATTGAATGAAATTTTAAAAAGCTTTGAAAATTGATTGAATGAAATTTTCAAATGCTGTGAAAATTGATTGAATGAACTTTTCAAAAGCTGGGAAAATTGATTGAATGAAATTTTCAAAAGCTGGGAAAATTTATTGTATGAAATTTTCAAAAGGTGTGAAAACTGATTGAATAAAATTTTCAAAAGCTGTGAAAATTTATTGTATGAAATTTTCATAAGCTGTGAAAATTTATTGTATGAAATTTTCAAAAGGTGTGAAAACTGATTGAATGAAATTTTCAAAAGCTGTGAAAATTTATTGTATGAAATTTTCAAAAGGTGTGAAAACTGATTGAATAAAATTTTCAAAAGCTGTGAAAATTGATTGAATGAAATTTTCAAAAGCTGTGAAAATTTATTGTATGAAATTTTCAAAAGGTGTGAAAACTGATTGAATAAAAT
>NC_090740.1:13982007-14012007 GCF_036898095.1 Palaemon carinicauda | reverse complement strand
GCGGGAACAATGAGGATCCCTCGTTTATTTGATTGATTATAATTAGAGGCAAATGATTTCTTCAACTCAAAGTTCATTTGAATGATCTCAAAATCATCTTCCGAACATCATACTGTGCCAGGATGCAAAAAAAAAAAAAAAAAAAAAAAAAAAAAAAAAAAAAAAAAAAAAAAAATTTCTTTAGCATAAACTTCCCCATTTTTTTTTTATCCTTATAAGACAGAGAGCATATTTCAACTAAACATTATCCTTGAACCTGTATTTCTGAAAACTAGAACTAATGACTTTTAAAACTCAAAATAAAACCATACAACCTAGAATTCGGTTGTTTGATATTTTATAGGTTATTTTTATCAAGTGCTCTTGGGATTATCATGTTCATGCGAAAGAGTGACCATGAAAACGCATATAAGGACTGCAAAGTTTCTTGGCTATGACAAAATAAGTAGCAGAGTTATAATGATATTGCTTTTAAAGGAAGTGCTGCGAACTAACCCGCTTATAAATTTATAAATTTATAAATTTATAAATTTATAAATTTATAAATTTATAAATTCATTAATTTATAAATTTATAAATTTATAAATTTATAAATTTATAAATTCATTAATTTATAAATTTATACATTTATAGTTTTATAAATTCTTTAAATTTATAAGTTTTGAATTATAAATTCATAAATTATAGATTCTCTTGTTTGGAGGTACACCCGGGCACACTATTCGATCTTATTTCTCTTCCTCTCGTTTTTGTAAGTTCTTATAGTTTGTATATGAAAGATATAATTTAATGTTGTTACTGTTCTTATATTTTATCTGATTATTTAAAACTTCTCTTGTAGTTTATTTATTTCTTTATTTCCTTTCCTCACTGGGCTATTCTTTCCCGTTGAAACCGTTTGGTTTATAGCATCCTGCTTTTACAAGCAAGGTTGTAGCTTAGCTTGTTGTAATAATAATAATAATAATAATAATAATAATAATAATAATAATAATAATAATAATAATAATAATAATATAGGAGCATACTCCTACTCAAAAGATCTAAATGGTTATTTCAAATATCCTTTCTTTTTAGGTCTTATTCAGCATATTCTAATTGGTTCCATTTCTCTTGCACATTTTGGCACTGAGGAATATAATATGCTATGAATGCACTGTAATTCAACCGCTGTTGGATTAATCGGTTCAGTTAATTCAAGTACTTCATCGTAACATTTAATAGAAACCTCACCACCACCACCATCATCATCATAATCGTCATCATCTCCTCCTACGCCTATTGATGCAAAGGGTTTCAGTTAGATTTTGCCAGTCATCTCTATCTTGAGATTTTAAATCAGTACTTCTCCATTCATCATCTACTTCACGCTTCACAGTCCTCAGCCATGTAGGCCTGGGTCTCTCAACTCTTCTAGTGCCTTGCGGAGCCCAGTTGAGTGATGGAAAGAAAAAATAATAGAAAAACAGACGAAATAGATATTTGTACTACAAAAATCAAAAGAATTTCACATCGCTTACTTCAAGAAACTTATTTGGGAAAAAATACATAGTTAACTATGAAAACAGAGGTGTGGAGATTCTTTGATGCTTCGAAAAAAGAACCTTTAAAATCCCAATTGTTATATATCTCTGTTATATATTTAGGGAGGTTTAGAATGTTCCCCTTTAATTAGTTTTCCCAGCTGCAGCCCTTTTCCTTATAATGTCTATTCCCATCTATATTGACGTCATAGGTACAGATCACCTGCTAATCCTGAAAAAAATATCTATGGTGCACAGATTAATGATGAAGCATATTTACACTAATCAATGAATAAGGTAAACTATAAATAAGATTAATTAAGTTTCTTTTTATAAATCAGGGAAAAGATACTGACGAACACTGAAGTAAACTGGATGGTTTTTATCTCGTTTCTTGGATATAGAACAGTGTGTGTCTTGAAAAGGAAGACATTATTTTGGGCTCACAATGGGATACGAAAAAAAAAAAAAAGTCTCAAGGAAGCACATGTGCAAATGCACACGAGGTGATATAAACATTCGTAAACACAGACAAATGAACCATTACTTACATGCAAGACAGAGAAGGGTATTTTTTTTTGCACCTTCGAAGTGAACGAAAAAAAAAAAAAAAAAAAAAAAAAAACTGGGGGCTGGTGTCTTGTTGGCTGGTGGATTTGAGATTCACCGAGTTATTAGACCGGAAATGATTTCGCAATGGTATCCTAGAAAAATTGGATTTATAATTGAAAGGTTAAACCTAATTGGCAATTAATACACTATAAAATGCATTTCGTCTGAGAAAAATAAATATAAAGACGAAAAGGAAAGAAGAAAAACAAAACCGCAGGAAGGGAATTATATGAAAATGGAAGAATGAATAAATATTCCTAAGTGAATATTTAATCAAGAGAGCAAAAGAAAAAGATAAACCGATAACAAGATAATAAAAGCTTATGTATGTGCACAAAAAGAAACAATGCCAATTAACCAAATCATATCCAAAGGTAATTAATTAAACCGCATTATCATGTCTCTAAAAACTTTTGACAATTAAGCTTGTTTTAAGCATAATCAATGTAGAGAGATGAGCTGCCTAATAATTAGGTGTTATTTCTTTCTTACATTGAATATGACACCTGGAATTGAATCTCTATGTTTTATCCCAGAGGGAAAACATTTCCAGGACATTATAAAGGGCGTTATTGATGTATCTGCCTGGAATGTAATTCATATTAAAGCAATTACATATTTTTAAACCTGTTTCTCTTCATGGAATCATAGACGCTAATTGGCTAGACTCTTGGATTATCTAGAAATTTTGAACGTTCTGGGTAACCTGTAATGAATGGCATTCGCCGACCACAGCTGGGAGTGTGAGTGGCAATGGACCTAATCTTTATACATTCTTCTCTTTCTTCATACACCTGACAACAGTAAAATAAGTGAAATATTCTTCATTCGAGGAGTTAACTATAATTATTCAGTGCCTACTCTCCACCTGGCAAGGATAGAAGAGACTCTTTAGCTATGGTGAGCAGTTCTTCTACGAGGAGGACACTCCAAAATCAACCCATTGTTCTCTAGTCTTAGGTAGTGCCATAAACTTGCACTGTCTTGGGTTAGAGTTCTCTTGCTTGAGGATACACGCAGGAACACTCTACTATCTGTTTCTTTTTTTTTCCTTCCTCACTGGGCTATTTTCTCCGATTGAAACCATTTGGGCTTTTAGTATCCTGCTTTTCCAACTAGGCTGGTAGCTAAGTGATAATGATAATGAGGCCAGAGACGATAATCGGTTTAGTGAGTGAGTAAATGTTTGTTTGCATAATTGACCTGACATTTATTGACTGTTTTGTTAGACACAATTATATTTTAATTGTCTCTTGTTTTGTTTTATCCAATTAGTGAGGCTGTTATTGACTTACTTCTGTTTGCATAGCTGTAAATTAGTTCTAATTGCAAATGATTTAATTTAAACAATTCTCTGCAAAATCTGAACCGGTAGGATTTTCTAAAAAAAAAAAAAAAGTTCATATATATATAAGTGTTTATAGTTTACCTTATTCATTCATTAGTTTAAATATACTTTATCATTAATCTGAGTACCGCAGATACTTTTTTTTTTTCAGGATTGCCAGGTGATCTGTACCTGTGACGTCAACATAGATGGGAATAGAAATATTAAGGAAAAGGCCCGCTGCTGGGAAGACTAATTAAAGGGGAACATTCTAAAGCTCTCTAAATAAATGACATAGATTTATAATATTTGGGCTTTTAAAGGCTCTTTTTCGAAGCATCAAAGAATTTCCACTTCTCTGATTTCATAGAATGTTAACTATGCATTATTTTCCAAATAAGTTTCTTGAATTGAGTGACGTGAAATTCTTTTGATGAGTTTTGTAGTAAAAATATTTGTTTCATAATTTTTATTCTATTATTTTCTCTTTCCATGTTTCAAGTGGGCTCCACAAGGCAAGTTAAGAGACCCAGGCCTACAATGCTGATGACTATGAAGATCCAAGAAAGTAGACTGAGGTGGTACGGTCATGTCATGAGAAGAGATGAACAGTATATTGGGAGGAGAGTGATGTAAATGGAGGTACAAGGAACGAGAAGGAGAGGGAGACCTAATCGAAGGTGGATGGACTGTATCAAGGATAACCTTCGATCAAAGGGATTAAACGGTGATGAAGTGTGGGGCAGAGGTAGATGGAGAAAGCTGGTCAGATACATCGACCCCTCATAAAAGTGGGAAAAGATGCAGATAAAGAAGAAGAAGAAGAAGAAGAAGAAGAAGAAGAAGAATCCAGAAATAATAAAACAGAAAATAATCTTTACTGCAGATATAGGTGGTGAAAGGGATGAAGTTTACTTTGAAGGGATAGATGGTAATTAGGAGATGCTACTGAACGGAAACGAGACGAGAGATGAGGTACGAATATATATATGAATTTTTATTAACAAACCTGTCTATTACTCCTTCCCTTTTTACTTTGCACAACTGATATAATATACGTAGATGATTCGCTCGTTTCAAAGACTTTTCTTTGGCTTATTTTCTTCAGCAATCCCTCTTTTATTTTACGATATACTTTATGTTTGTTTTTCCTTAATCTTTTCTTTTTACCTTATCATTTTCCCGTCCGTCGTCTTCCCACCAAATTATTCAATAACGATTTTTTTGCTTTTTAACATTTTATCCAAAATCTCCTCGCCCAAGTCATCTTATTTTCCATGCATTTCTTCCCCTAAAAGTGAAAATCCTTTAACGTCGTAATTCTCTCTCTCTCTCTCTCTCTTCTTATTTTTTCCTACTCTCGTTTCATATGCCAATCTCTTCTTCGTCTCCTTTGACCTTATTCCATCACCGGCACCTAACAAACGGTGAGCCCCCTCCCCCCCTTTCCCAACACCCCCGTCCCCAAGGGACCCCCTCCCCTCCACCTGAATGGCCGCGTAAAGATGCCAATTACCATTATCAGCATTCATACCCCATTTCGGTCCAAAGGGATTGATCATGCGTTAACACCTCAGACCGCTTCCCCCCCCCCCAAACGATAACCATAACAAGATATATTTCCTTTCAGTATTTCAGTCCTAGTTATTTCCTATAATCAATAACTCCCCCCTCCCCCCCGCCAGACCACTTTGTTATTAACGGGTAAAATATACCCATATATTATCAGCCACTTCCTGAGCTGCTTATATTTATTAGGTCCCATTCAGTCTTTGTGGAACGACTCGGGGAAGATGTGTCCAGGAGAGGGATTTTCAATATTTAAGACAAAATCTCAATATTCCTGATACATATCGCTGAGAATCATCGCTCCGGGTTTAGAGTTCAGAGATTATTATGGATTTTTTTTTTTTTTTTTTTTTTTTTTTTTTTTTTTTTTTTTTTTAAGGTGATAGTGCAGAGATACGTCTTTGGAGACCTTGATGGAGATTCGTTCGTATCAGCAATAGGAAGGACTCCTTACGTTCTTATCGTGATATACTGATATACTCTTCTTATACTTTGACGTCGATATTGTGATTATTAAATCGATTGGTCTCCAGTAAAATGCGAGTGTTAACGCTGAGAGTTTGTAAAAAAAAAAAAAAAAAAAAAAAAAAAAAAAATAAAAAGACGATTCGTATTTTTCGTATTCTTTTTCGTATTTGCGAAAATATGTGTATATATATGATTCATTATAATTCATGCATTAGCTTGTTTATCATAAATATATTGCGTATCTCTATTTTAATGTACGCGAACATATATCTCTATATCAACCAAGCGTGTGAATTTGCATATATAGGTTTGTGTCCGGTAAATTCATCACAGTATTTTTTTTTTTTTTGTATGGTAATTACATTTCATACATTTTCATTGCTTTGTAATCACATCGTTAGTGATTTCATTGTCTTGATTTTTCATAGTTTGATCATTTTTATTCATTTTTGCCTTTTATCATTGTCCTTTTTAGCATGATTTTTTAATTCTAAATAGTTAAATAGATAATAAAGAAAGTGATATTCATTACAAATTTTTTTTTTTTTTTTTTTTTTTTTTTAGATTCATCTATTAATACATACAATGCAAAACAGCTACTACTATTTTGTCAAAGAACAAAAGATATTCTGAAAAGCAAAATAAAATAAACTAACCATATTAAAAAAATACGTAAGACAGTTGTCTTTATACTAAAAAACGACAAAGTATGAGCAATTTCTCTTAGATTATCCAACTTGGCGATTTTCAAATCGTTAACTATTCCTTACATTCTGAATGCAATGTCCTTTTATTTCTTTTTCCTACAGGGAATTTCCGAACCTGCTGTATATTGTTCATAAAGTCCTTAAAGGCCGCTCATGAGGGGCAGAGGCAAGGGACAGTAATATTGTCCTATCAAGCAGGATAATGCCCTAGAGACTGACCATATCAGTGCCCAAGACCGCTCTTCACCCAAGCTAGGACCAGGGAGGACCAGGTTATGGCTGCTGATGACTCAGCAGGTAGACCTACAGGCTCCCCCAAACCCCTATCCTTAGCTCATAAGGATGGTAAGATTGCAGACATTAAAGGAACTAACGAGTTTGAGCGGGACTCGAACCCCTGCCTGGCAATCACCAGGCAGGGACGTTACCAATAAGGCCACAACATTGCTTTGTTTCTCGCTAGCTCATTCATCAAGATTTCTAAAAATGTCCACATGGTAGGATGAGATGGCCTTAATTAGTTCGCTGAAGGAGCGACACCACCCTTCACAGGCATTGTTCGCCTTCGAAGCACGTCGTTTCCTGCATCAAGACAATTCAATAGTACGTGATCGTAGTGAGGGGTCGTCGTACTAAGAGACGGTTTGGTCGTTCATTCCACGTATCCTGGAGGTAATCTAAGATAGGTTTGGCTTCTTCAAGGAAATCATTATTTTCGATTAAATATTCAATATAACCACATCCAAGACTTTTCTTCAAGGAAATCATTATGTTTGATTAAATATTCAATATAACCACATCCAAGACTTTTCTTCAAGGAAATCATTATGTTTGATTAAATATTCAATATAACCACATCCAAGACAGGAACATTAACAATGGCTGCAATCACACAAATATTATGAGAATTCAGCATTATTGTCGAACAAATTGTGCAGTTTATTTGATGGAATGGATTGAAATATACGTTGTGAGAAATAGAAAAAAATCCTTATTGATCCAAGTCAGGAGAAACTGCTCTAAAATCATTAATCGCTGCACGTTCAAAATCAGTTATAATTAGCCTTGGTGATAAGGTTGGCTTCGAAGCTTTTAGTTATGACAAAAGCATATTGTAACTTCCTTCAGTTTTGTTGGCAATTAAAACGTAAACAACAGGCAAAATGTCGGCATTTATGATGCCTTGTATTTTATACAGTTACTAAATAAGAGGGAACAGTTTGGAAAGTCCCATCTGCATGCTAATTATTTGCACCGGATAATACCCAAAAGATTTCTCTGTGTAGAATATAAAATAATCCTTCTTATCCGTCACCAGAAGTAGAATGTGTTATCCTATATTCAGGAAAAAGGCTTACTTGAAGCAAGCATACTGGTTATGCAGGAATTTATTCTTTCTATACAAGTTTGTCCCTATTTGGGGTCGTTGTAATGGTTTTTCAACACATTTCTCCATGTCCGTCTGTCCAGTGTATCTTCCTCACCCAATCCCAACTCCCTTATATCTCTCTTCATACCGTCAATCCATCACAATTTTGGTCTACCAACCTTCGCCTACCAGGTAGTCCCATATCCATCAATTTCCTTATCGGATGGTCTTCTTCTCGTCTCTTTACATGTCCATACCATCTCAGTTTACTTTCTCTCTTCTTGGTGAAAGCCGGTGCTATTTTGAGAGTGCCTCTACCATGTTTGATCTTAACTTTATTTGCAGGAACCTATGTTGCTATATTTCAAGCATTTTGTATTATCCTTTTCAAGTACTGATGTGTTGGTAGCTGACCCAAAAGTGCTTGGGATACTCCAAGGTATGCTTGGGTTGCGATGTAAAATGTGTTTCTTGCATTGCATTTGCTTTCCCTTTAGTTAATCACTTTGACAACTTCACTACACGCAATGTTGCCTGCGCGATTGCGTTCTCCCTATCGTATTATGATGTAATCTTTATTTGAATGAACTCTTGCTTAACACTAAAACTAGTCACATTTCCAAATAATTTTTTTTTTTTTTTGCTGTTTTTTTGCAGGTTCACAAATAGATGAATAATTAGATTTTTCGTATTTTTTATGCTTTCGACGTACCGCAGAGGCATCTTGAAATATTTAATTTGAGTTATTTCAAAATCTCCATGAACAATTTTTTTTTTTTAATAAAGAAAGTTAAACAGCTTTTAGTGAATAGATTCCCATTCAATATGCAGGCTATTACGAATAGTTAGATAGTTAGATCCCGAAAACAAAAGTTTGAGTTATATTTTATTGTTCATTTATTTTTTGGCTTTGTGCGGTTTATTTAGCATGCGGTGAAATATGCATAACGATGAAATTACTGACGATGCGATATACTGTAGTGTAATTACAATGCTGTGAAAATGTATGAAGTAATTACCATGAGATTAAACTACCACGATGAAATTACAGCACCTACTGATCACATACACGCAAACACATATAGATAGATACATATATAATTAGATAGAAGGCTATTTGTAAAATAATGCAAGCATAATACATGTTGACTGCAGTTAAAAAAAATATATCATCCTAGAATATTAGTGTTCACATGTGTTATTTGTTTAAAAAAAAAATGTCTTTAAAGAAAATAAAAACAATTCACCATTTCGTGTTAATGATTAGCCAAAAGCCGAAGGTTATCAATTACGGCTTTTTAAATCCCATAATCTATATGAAAATTTCTTGCAACATCCTTCGAAAAAATCTATTTCTATCCTTTTTCTCATCAATCAGATATGGCTTTATAGATGAGGTTCAGCATAAAATGTAATAAATTGAGAGAGACGACCGAAAGTAAAAGTATACTGACTAACTTGCTTGAGGGTACACTCGGGCGTACTATTCTATCTTATTTTTCTTCCTCTTGTTTTTTTAAAGTTTTGATAGTTTATATAGGAAATATTTGTTTTTATGCTCTTACTGTTCTCAAAATATTTTATTTTTCCTTGTTTCTTTTCCTCACTGGGCTATTATCCCTGTTGGAGTCCATAGGCTTATAGCATCCTGATTTTCCAACTAGGGTTGTAGCTTAGCAAGTAATAATAATAATAATAATAATAATAATAATAATAATAATAATAATAATAATAATAAAAACTAGTGGTGAATCCTTCCATTGAATAGAAGCGAAAACCAACGAAGGTTAGTATTCATGTCATGAACAATTAGGTCTTCTCGTCATTCAGAGGTTTAGAGGTTTAGATGTTCACTTTAATGGTTGTTGATTTGAACTCTCCCTGCAAGCTGCATAAATTGTTCCCCAGGCCCCGCCTACCTTGCCCCCCAATTACGCCTCGGAAGTCGCAGGATCTAGTTAGTTTGTTGAAGGGAAGAATAACTGCCAATCAAACGCAAAAATTTAAAATAGGGCATTTTTGAGAAAACATAAAATTTCATCTTAGAATAGTGGAATTCTTATGACTTCGGGCAACTGAATAAAATGGATGATTTCAGTCAATGAACTTACCATACGCCTCTGAAGTCTCAGGATTTAGTTTGTTCGAGGGAAGAATAACTGCCAATCAAACGCAAAAATTTAAAATAAGGCATTTTTGAGAAAACATAAAATTTCATATTAGAATAATGGAGTTTATAGGACTCGTGGACAACTGAATAAAATGGAGGATTTCACAGTCACTAAATTTACCATACTCCTCTGTAGTCTCAGGATCTAGTTAGTTTGTGGAAGGGTAGAATAATTGACAATCAAATGGTATAATTAAAAATAGGGCATTGTTTGAAGATACATAAAATGTCATCTTAGAATATTGGAGTTTATAGGACTTCGGGACAACTGAATAAATTGGAGGATTCCAATCACTGAACTTTCCAGATCGTAGCCACATAGTTAGATATTGAACGTGGACAGATTTTCATCACTTAATACAGTAATGATCTATTTTCATCACTTAATACAGTAATGATCTATTTCCATCACTTAATACAGTAATGATCTATTTTCATCACTTGATACAGTAATGATCTATTATTGAACTGAAATCACACATATGCAGCACAGTTGACTTAACGTAAGTAATGCACAAGATATACCGATGGAAAATCAAACATTTTGTAATATATTTACAAAATACGTTTTACTCAATGACACTTACGCTGAGGACAAAATGAACTCATAAGATCAACTGTGACCAATTTAAAAGATAAGTCTAAGGTTGAAAATTCCCAAGATATGCTCAAATGACGCATGTAGCGAATGTACAATAATATCAAAGTAAAAAATTAATAAATATATATATATATATATATATATATATATATATATATATACATATACATATACATATACATATATATATACATATATATATATATATATATATATATATATATATATATACATACATACATATATATGTATATATATATATACATACATATATATGTATATATATATATACATACATATATATGTATATATATATATATATATATATATATATATATATATATATATATATATATATATATATATACATACATACATATATATATATATATATACATACATACATATATAACGGATTTTGAGCGAAGCGAAAAATCTATTTTTGGGTGAGATGGCCATGTCGTCCTGATGGAAGTTCCTATAGGGTAGCTTCCTAGGGTATATTACAACTACGGCGATATTCCCAGAGAATTTACCTTAAGGTACCAGAATTCTAACTCCTGGAGCGAGTATCCCTCGTGAAAGGGATATCGCGAAATATCAGAGGACGTATTCTAGACACGCCACATGGCAATCTACATCCTGGACAGAGATTTCGTCTCGTAGGAGGTGATTGGCGAGATACGAATTCGGGAAAGAAAAAGGGGAGCCGCTCCCAAGGCTTCCCTATCCTCCGATTCATATGCGTGCCTGGCGCCAATCCTGGCGCCATCTGTATTCCTTGTAGCGTACACGAGGTGCTACAGATACTGTATGTAGGGAGGGGTCCTACAGCCCTTTCTTAGAAAGGCAAGGGCGGGTCCATCAGGACGACATGGCCATCTCACCCAAAAATAGATTTTTCGCTTCGCTCAAAATCCGTTTTTTGGGTTCAAGCCATGTCGTCCTGATGGAAGTGTACCAGAGCATTACTGTATCTGTGGATTCTCAGAACGTGCCGTACTCCCCGTAGGTAATTTTTCCCGGTCGACTAGACCTAGAGACCTAAGATGTTACCGTTATACATCTTTTCAACTAACTATAAACTATGCTAGAGCTTCCTGCCCCCTACAGGGAAGAGTCCTACTAGACTCTGGAAAAGTCTCGAAGAGTACATATACCTATGTATGAATACCAGGCAAGCTAATATAGTGGTCTCGCCCTATATTAAGTAAAGCATAGTTTGTAAAGAACCACTGCGTCAATATGAAATATCGACCAGTTCTCCGCACAATACTTGTATTGGACAAAGGTTTTATATCCGCATAGGAGGAAAACCAATGCAACATAGCTTGCATAAAGGAACAATTCTATTAGAATTATCCCAGATAAGGTACATAGAATGAATGCTCAATTATACCAATAAATTGACACAGGTGAAGGAGACGCAAGGTTCTCAAGAACCAGATTATTGACAGGCAATAAATAGACAGGTTAACCACAATTATATATATATATATATATATATATATATATATATATATATATATATATATATATATATATATATACATAAGAAGAGGATAACCCAAAACTTTAAGCATAAGTATAATAGTAAACAGAGCTTGTTTGTCTGAAAGAAAAAACATTAGATGCCACTTTTAAGATACCGAGGTATCAAAGTCATAAAAGCCTGTATTACAAATCAATGACATTAGCGTTAGAAACGCTCGGCACACATGTCAGCACTTATGCTAGGTTCACCTTCGGAAATGGAACAGTCTGGATGGGCAACACAGTGCCCTCACTTAGTTTGTAGTACAGTATGTAACTACACACTCACCCTGGAATTAATCGTCCCAATTAAGACCACTGTTCCTCGCAGAGTTAAACAGTAGGGTTAACACCGCGACCCACTGCTACCACAGATCTCTTTTAGTTCCTCTACTTGCTTCGCATAGTGGCGAAAGAACACTCTGGAAGACTTCCAGCCAGTGTATGAACGGAGATGTTCAAAATCCATACAATTAAAGAAATTTAAGGATGAGGCAACTTTCCTCGGATCGTGACCTGCGGGTGTATTGTCAGGATCCGCTCTGCGAATAAAATATGTGATTTTCGCTCTGAGTTGATTCAGAGATAAATTTGAGCCTGATGTTTCTCCCCTGAATAGTTGACCACCCTTGAAGTCTGAAGTTCTATGAAGATAGACCTTTAGGCATTCTACTGGACATAGAGATGCATCTTCTTTCAGAGGGCAGATTCTCCAGGGACCCCACCTGTTGGTGGGTAACTCATTCTTGGCGAGAAACGTAGGATCCGGAAACAGGTTCAGTTCTCCCCCATCCAGGAACTGAACACGACCTGCCTCTCTCGAGAGGCTACAATCTCACTAACCCTGGCCCCGGACGCGAGTGCAAAAATAGGAAAATAACTTTTTGTGTCAAATCCTTTAACGCACACTCTTCATTGCTCAACAGAGAAGCGAAATGAAGAACTTGTCTAAAGACCATGAAATGGGCTTTGGAGGTGCTGAAGGTCTGAGCCTAGCACAGGCTTTCGGGACTTTATTAAAGATCTCGTTACCTAGGTCGACCTGGAAGGCATATAGAATGGGTCTTGTCAAAGCAGACTTACACGCTGAAATCGTGTTCGCTGCCAATCCTTGACCATGGAGGTGGAGAAGAAAGATAAGCAGAAGTCTGTCAAGATCTCCTGCGGATTCTTCGCCTTGACAAAAGGCCACCCATTTTCTCCAAGATGACTCATATTGCCTTCTAGTAGATTTGCACTTATATTCCTCAAGGAAGTCTATACTGGCTTTCGAAATCCCGAAACGCTTTCTCACCGCTAGGGAGAGAAAATCATGAGCTGCAGGGTCCGGGTTTTCTGTAATGAAGCGCAGACAGTTGACTTCTGGACTCGCTGAGTCAGAACTGGATCTGGTAGTGGTACAAACTTCAGCTACAGTTCCAATGCCAGGAGGAACCACACGCTGTTCGGCCACTTGTGGGCCACTATTGCCGCTACCCCTTGAAGGATCTCAGTTTGTTGAGGACCCTCAACAGAAGGTTGTGAGGAGGGAACAGATAAATCTTGGACCATCTGTTCCAGTCGAGGGACATCGCGTCCACTGCTTCCGCTAAGGGGTCCTCGTACGGGGCACGTACAGGGGCAACTTCTTGTTGTCTTTCGTCGCAAAGAGGTCTATCTGCAGTTCTGGGACTGATTCAGAATGAAGGAGAATGATCCTGCGTCTAAGGACCATTCCGACTCTATCGGTGTGAACCTGGATAGAGCGTCCGCTGTCACATTGCGGACTCCTTGAAGGTGAACTGCCGACAGGTACCACTTCTTCTTTTCCGCCAATCGGAAGACGGCCAACATCACCTGGTTGAGAGGTGGTGACCTCGATCCTTGTCGATTCAAGTATCTCACAACTACCTCGCTGTCTATCACCAACCTTATGTGGATCGAGTGACGCGGGGAGACTTTCTTTAAGGTAAGGAGCACTGCCCTAGCTTCTAGAAAGTTTTATGTGAAAGGTCTTGAATAGCTTGGACCAAGTCCCCTGGACTTTTTTCCGATGAGAGTGACCTCCCCATCCCTCCTTCGAGGCGTCTGAGTGAATCGTCACCGACGGGGGAGGTGGCTGAAGAAGAACCGACTTCTTTAGATGTCTGGCTTGGGACCAAGGCCTGAGAAGAGTACTTAGCCGAAGCGGCTGGTCTTCTCAGATCTCTTCGCGCGTTTGATGCATAACTTCTCCAAACTCCGATTGCATCCTTTAGCTGTGCTCTTAGCACTGGGTCTGTCACCGAAGCAAACTGGAGAGAGCGCAGTACCCTCTCCTGCTCGTGTCTTGATATCCTTTCGGAATCTAGAAGTCTCTTGACAGAACCCGCTATCTCCTTCCTTTTCTTCGCCGGGGTGGAGAAACGGTGTGACAAAAGGTCCCAGTGGATTCCCAGCCACTGGAACTTTTGAGATGGAGAAAGTCGAGACTTTTTCTGTTGATCTTGAAGCCTAGGTACTCTAGGAACTGGATCACTTGACTGGAAGCTTGCAAGCATTCTGTCTCGGATGCTGCCCACACCAACCAGTCGTCCAGGTAGGCTACTACCTGAATTCCCTTTAGGCGTAATTGTTTGAGAGCTACGCTCGCAAGCTTCGTAAAAATCCTTGGGGCTATGTTTAGCCCGAATGGCATGGTTCCGAAGGCGTATAGTCTTCGTTGTAGCCTGCACCCTAGGTAGGGGGAGAGTCGATGGCTAATTGGAATGTGCCAATAGGCGTCTGACAAGTCTATAGAGACGGAATATGCCCTCTTGGGCAGTAAGGTCCTTATGTGTTGCAGTGTTAGCATTTTGAATTTGCAATTCACTATGAACTTGTTGAGTGGCGACAAGTCCAGGATGACTCTGAGCTTTTCCGAGTCTTTCTTGGGAACACAAAACAGCCTCCCTTAGAAATTGATGGGCTTCACCCTTCGGATCACCTTTTTTCTCCAACAGTTCTTGAACGCACTCCTCCATAACGGGGGTGGAGTGTTGGAAAAACCGAAGGCACGGGGGTGGAGTGCTGTAACAGCTCCCGCCCAGTCCATTCTTGAGTAGGCTGTGGGCCCAGGGATCGAAGGTCCACCGATCCCGAAATTTCAGAAGTCTCCCTCCTACCGGTATCACCTCACTTGGACTGCCGTCCTGAGGTCTTGCCTTCCTGACCACGACCACCCCTGAATCCCCTTCCCCTTGAGGGGCGTCTTAGACGAGCCTCTGGCTGCTCCTCTAGGCTTTGCTCGAAAGGAAGTAGACTGCCCTTCGAACGCTGGGGTGAATGCCGTGGACTGTGTTGACACGGCCTGGGGTACCCACTGAAAAGTGGTCGGGGTTTGTGCCACGATCTGGGGCACTGGGGGCAATGGCAATTGCAGTTGCTGTTGCTGTCTAAGAGGCTTGGCTGGCCGAGACGGTAGCCTAGTCCTCATAGTCTTCCTCTTTGGTTGAGGACCCTCATCCGGGTAAGACTTTCTTTTGATAGCCAGGCCCCACTTCTGGAGAAGGTTTCTATTCTCCAAGGCGGCCTTATCAACAACTTCTTTGACCAAGTCGGTAGGGAAAAGGTCTTTTCCCCAAATGTTGGAGGAGATTAGTTTCTTTGGCTCGTGCCTCACCGTAGCCGAGGTAAACACGAACTCCCTACAAGCTCTCCTTGCCTTGACGAAGCCATAAAGGTCCTTCGTCACTGTGGCCAGATGAGACTTGGCCACTACCATGAACATTTCATGGACCTTGGGGTCACTTGCCATCGTCTCGAGAGTAGTCTGAAGAGACATTGAGGCAGTCAGTCTTTCTTTTGTATCGAACTCACTTCGCAAAAGAAAGTCAGACAGCTTAGGGAGGTCCTTGCCGAACTGACGTCCGGCAATATCAGCCTCCAACTTTCCAACTGAGAACGTAAGATGGACGTCCTTCCAGTCTTTGTGGTCCATAGGCAGGGCCAGCGACAAGGGTTTACACTCCTCTAGGGAGGGGCAAGACTTGCCGGCCTCGACTGCTTTTAGTACAGCCAGAAACCCTTTCTGTAAAAAGGGGAAGGCTCTAGTAGGCGAGGACACAAAGGAAGGGAGCTTCCTATTCAATGCGGCTACCTTTGAGTTAGAGAAGCCCCTCTCTTTCATCGAGGATGAAAGTAGAGCTTGAGCCTTAGCATGGTCCATCACTATGACCTCCTTCGGCTCTGTCTCCTCCTTTGAAGCTGGTTCCTTCCTCAGCCGGACATAACAGTCCGGATATGATGCCTTGCTGGGCCAGAATTCCACCTCCTCCAGGGGAACTGAGCCCAGCTTATCCGAGATGACGATCTTTCCAGTCGTCATCGGCATGTGCTCAGCATACCTTCATGGGATAGCATCTGAGCACAAGGGAAGGTCTTTCACATTGAGCTTTTTCTGGGGCCCCTGTGATTCTGCAAGGCACTGCATTCGCAGTTCCATTGCAGCCGCCTTCTCCTGATTCTCCTTCTGCATTTGTTGGATCATTCCAACAATAGAAGAGAGGGCCTGTCCCAGCTCTACTGGGAGACCGGCCGATGTAGAGGGAATAGGCTCCGGAATCTGAACCGGAGTAGCCGACACCTCGTCGACGTCTACCTCTACAACGTCTGGGGCTTGAACTTCATCCTGGGCTTCTGCCAGGAGGTCTTCCTCCTGACACCCGTCCACATCAGACATCCTGTCATCTAACTGGATGTCTTGCATCGCGACCGCGACTTCAGCATCCACCTGGATCTGAACATGGGGGATCTCCTCTTGAGGCTGGGGAATCACTGCATCAGCCGATGCCTTAGGGAAAAGATACGCCCTCATCTTCTCACTTGGAAGATAAGGGCCAGAAGTGTTCTTTTGGAAGCCCCTTACCCAGGTACGAAGCTTCTTCCTAGCTATATCCCTTGATTCCTCTGTCCTAGAGGAATTAAAGGTCTCAGTAATCAGGTTAGTGCACACAGTACATACCTGAGGGTCCCAATACCGGAGATCATCCTTGGAGACAGCGTATGCTGCGTGTCTCCTACAAAACTCATGTCCGCAGAGGTTCTTGCTGCTGACATTGCAGAAAGCACTTCCCCACTTCGGAGTGTCCTTCTGTAAAGAGAAGAAATTTCCATGAGTATCAAGTGAACTATGTATCACTGGATATGCATAGTATAGCATAACAATTCAGAAAGGAAAGACACACACTTGTGTTTCCCTCACAACCCATTGTTGCAGCCTTCCAGATAATAAAATCAAAATGGTTTATCTCTTCTAGAGTAACCAATGCAAGGTTTCCAGAGGAAACAGGTGGAGCTCACACCTAAACAATGATTTTAAAATCCTGGATAATAGACAGGAAAGAACTCAGCTTCCTATCTGTAGGGCAACAGCAAAGGGATGTGCAAGAAAACACAATAGTGTTAGAAGACACAGTGCTGTACCAAAACCCTTACCATAGTTTTCTTCTTACTGTATATGTTATACTGAAGAATACTAGTACAGTATAGGGGGATGTGTGCCGGCCTGCCTTTGCCGGCCGGCACACACCACAACTAGCTTTAAAGTATACTACTTAACAGCTATAAGGCGGCAGCACTCTGGTCCAAATGCATGTGCCGGTCGGCAGCAACTGCCGGCCGGTAACAGCCAATGTTGGCCAGCAATGGCTGCCGGCCAGCAACTACACAAGGTAGTACCCAGCTGCCGGCCACACTCTTGGTGACCGGCAGACAAGGTCTGACATAAGCCGGCAGGCAAAGGTACAAGACCGATGCCAGCCGGCAGCAAAAGAACCAGAGGACTACACCTGCCCGGCTGCTGGCCTCATAAGCCGGCAGCCGACAGTCGGGTCAGGTACAGCACTAGAAGAAAAATAGAATGGATGCCGGGATAAGAGTGTACACAACCTCCAAGCAAGGCAACCGAAAGAGTGCATATAAGGAAGGGGAGAAACTAATTCAGGCTTCCTGACCAATGCCGTCTGGCTCTGCCGGCAGGCATGGATGAGGGACCAAGAGAGGTCCGGGCAGCACTCGAAAACATAAGACCCTTGCGGCCAGCAGCTCTGCCGGCCGGTAAGGGGCTGAGTCAATTCCACATCCTAACCTATACTAGGTCCAGATGTAGAACGACGTACAGTACAGTAATGGCTCGGCCATTACGAAGAAAGAGGGGAAGGGACAAGAGGGTCCTGCCAACCTTGCTTTAGTGACAGATCACCCGCAGCCAAGAAACTTATCTTAGCCTAAGGGAGATCTAAGGGGGAAGGCCAGCAATACTTGCCAGCTCCCAGAGCACCAAAGCAAGGAAGTCGTTGCTACTCTCAAGGAAAGAACTTATCCTCCCCCGAGAACAGCAACAAGGACTAGTCTGGTAGATCACAAAAGAAGGAATCATATCCACAGAAACCTTCGGTAGTGACCTAAGGGAGCTAAGCTCCCTTTGTCTGTGTTAGGTCAGCGAGGGGGACTCAGCCCCAAGCCAGACAACACAGACTCAGACTAAAAAACTCTGTTGTTCTGTCCCTCTTGAACCATAACTACAGGAACAGGAAGGTACAGTAACACCCTAGTATAGTTTTATCGAAAATAAATTCGGAAAAACCACTTAGGAATAAGCCCAAGGCTTAAACAGAGGGAAAGGGATTGCATACCTTCTCCGAAGAAAAGAAAGCAACCGGGGAGTATGATAAAGTATACTAAGGCTCCATAAGCAACTAGCCTAGGCACCAAGAGAATCGATTACCTAAATCACCGAAACTCACTCGTATACTATCTTGGAAATATTCCACACAGTCTAAAATGTATAAAATATAGCCTAAAGCTTCAATAAAATTTTAATTACACTCGGAAAAACCATAATCATGCATGAAGTACTAGGACCAAACGACTAGGCTACATGGCCTAGCGTAGGCCAGAATGGCGAATACTTCGCCAAATAATACTAAGCACGAAAGGAAATCCTATGTAATGCTAAATAGCTAAAATTTATTAAAGCAAAACAACCAGGAATGTCGCTCTGACTAACTAATTTATACCTAGCGAGCGACAGCGTCCAAGACGCCTCTGGTAGGCTACGGCTCTTGTATCAAAGATTAATCCTATTAATCACTCAAAATTTTACCAAGAGCCTACATTTATACATAAAAGACACTATACTCAACTTATACTCAAGCCATGAAAAGTAGAATAAATCCAAGATTTGCGAGAAAAACAGGAAAAAACACCGAGTTGTTAAGCTACGCAAAAAGGAATACAGATGGCGCCAGGATTGGCACCAGGCACGCATACGAATCGGAGGATAGGGAAGCCTTGGGAGCGGCTCCCCTTTTTCTTTCCCGAATTCGTATCTCGCCAATCACCTCCTACGAGACGAAATCTCTGTCCAGGATGTAGATTGCCATGTGGCGTGTCTAGAATACGTCCTCTGATATTTCGCGATATCCCTTTCACGAGGGATACTCGCTCCAGGAGTTATAATTCTGGTACGTTAAGGTAAATTCTCTGGGAATATCGCCGTAGTTGTAATATACCCTAGGAAGCTACCCTATAGGAACTTCCATCAGGACGACATGGCTCGAGCCCAAAAATATATATATATATATATATATACATATATATACACAGTACCTGATAAACCAAATGGTCCCACGCACTAAACGTACCTAAAGTACAAAATGTACTCGGTAAGAATTTTTTGATTCATTCTCGCCGGTCTTAAGCTAAATGAACCCATGATCGAAATAACATAAAATTCCTAAAGAAATATATATATATATATATATACATATATATATATATATATATACATATATATATATATATATATATTTATGTGTGTGTATCCTAATATATATATATATATATATATGTATATATATATATATATATATATATAAGATTTCTACTTAATGGTCTGAATGTATCATTGTACAGGATTTACCAGTAAACATAATTCACCCAGTTGACACCTTTTGCAATAAAATGCAAATGACAAATGAGGAATACATGTACGGTAGAAACAAATTAATCATTATACCAAATAGTAATCAAATACAATAATTGTATATAAATTTATTTTTCTTCCTCTTATTACTCCCACTGTATAGCAGGGTCGGCAGCTCGAACCGACTCATCTCACGTTTCATTCTGTATATCTTCTTCTACCAATAGCCCTCCCATTTCTCTCCTCACCATATCGGCGTCAATGACCCACGATATCAGGATGCCAGAGAATTCTACGTCAATCAATCAATCAATACTCAACACATACATGTACATCCATCTGATCTTCCAGTGCCCCACACTCTCTGTGCTTTCTCAGAACCTCCCATCTCTGTTACTATTGATCATAAGTAGTTAAAATCACTGTTCTGTTTAGTACTGAACTATCTTCCACTTGAATGTTTACTTCTTCATGTCCTTCTCCACTACTAATCATTAGCTCTGTCTTTCCAATGTTCACCGTCCTTCCTTTCTATGGCTCCTTTTCATGCTAAAATCAGGATGTCAGAAAACTTCAAATCATTCATTCATTCATTCATTTCCTGATAATAGAACCTAATAGAACCTTTCTTGACGTTCTTCATCTGAGTTTGCTTATAGTAACTAAATCAACAGGGTACACCAGTTCCCATAATTCTTCGTTGTACCTTCATTCAGATGTCGAAGTGTCTATGATGAGGAGGAACAAGAATGGACTCACAGGTGATCCCTGATGAGGGACAATCTTTTCCAATGAATGACTGCTGCCTCATATTTTGTCTGTACAGTGGTCCTTTGCCCCTTCATGCATCGTACTCATCCAATTTAAAGGTTTAAAGGTCACTCATGAATAGCAGAGGCAAGGGGCAGTGACATTAGCTTACCAATCATATATTATATGATCATCGTCCAAGCCTCCTTTCGACCCTAGCTAGGACCAGGGAGGGCCATGCAGTGGCTGCTGATGACTCAGCAGATAGACCTATAGGCTGTCCCAAATCCCCCAACCTTAGCTCACAAGGATGGTAAGGTTGCAGACACTAATGGTACTAACGAGTCTGAGTGGGACTCGAACCCCCGTCTGGCCAACACCAGACAGAGACGTTACCAATCAGGCCACATTCAATGTATAAGATCTAGAGAATAGAAAGGGAAATGAGTTCCACAAAATATCCAATGGTTCGAGTTACGTATATACAAAGGACAAAAGGTACTAATCGCATCAAGTGGGGTAAAATATATGGCTTCACAATATGATTTGGCATCGTATATAAGCTATACATTACTAGAGCGTTTTTGAGAAATATTATGGCAGACAGATTGCCAATATATTTAACTGTATAATAAATCTTCCCTCTAAGGATCTTTATATCTGTAAAACTTGTCTATTCAAGGTAAATTTAAAGCCCTATCATAATTCATCCATGGTCAGTATAATCCATAGCAAGTAATGTTGTTACTTATATTGTCATGCTCTGCATAACTTGATAGCTCCTTTGACGTCTCGCAGTGTTCAGAAGAAAGTTGCCATTTTGAGAGACATTGCCATTGGTATCTAATTTTATTTGGTAAAATTGTTTTTAAGACAATTCTATAATGTGTTGAGTTTCAACTGTTTAAGATATGTTTATCCATTGCTGACAGGAACATATGGATTGACAAAATTCGTGAATTTCTCAGATGAGTACTTATCATCTAATGAAAATAATTATCATTATTTTGTCATACATATGTTTATAGTTCTATGGAAGTAATATTACTAAAATCTTACTTCAGAGAAATTGGAACACTATTAAAAAAAGAAAAAGAGAGGGTGGGATAAAGGACATTATTGATGAAAAGTAACTTAGAAAGGTACTGAGGTCACAGAAATCCAGTAGAAGTGGGGATATGTTCACTGTTGTATCACCTGGCACAGCTATTTAAGTTGTAGCTTTAGCGCCATGAGTTATTTATACTTTTAAAGGTTTAAAATCCCTCATGAGTAGCAGAGGCAAGGGACAGTGACAGTGCATTAGCTAGCAGGGACAATGCCCCTAGGGCCTAGAGACTAGCCATATATCCATATATCCATAAGGCCAGCGCCCAAGACCCCTCTCCACCCAAGCTAGGACCAGGGAGGAACAGGTAATGGTTGCTAATGATTCAGCAGGTAGACTTATAGGCTTCCCAAATCTCCCGCCCTTAGCTTACAATGATGGCGCAGTTGCAGACACTACAAGAAACCATAGAGTTTAAGATGGACTCGATTTCCCGTTTGGCTTAACGCCAGGCGGGTACGTTTCCTATAGGCCGCCACAACCCGAAAACATCTGAATGATTAACAGTAAATCATAATATTTCTTACAAATATAATGAAACTTTAATGAACTGGGATTCATTGTATTTCTAAGTGTATGCAAGATACTCAGGACCAATTTCTTTAAAGGAGACTTAAAGGACTATACGTTTTACTTTACTTTGCTGTCTGCTTTTCCGGTCCCATACATCAGGAGAACCCTGCTCTCTACAGGCCCTCCGCTGTCATTTTACCTTGTTCGTTCAGAGTATTTATCGTTTCAGATCACGTATTGTTTACAAAGGATATTCTTCTGTTTTTTTTGGCGTAAATTTTATTTCTATATATTCAAAGCTTGTTACACTAATTCCTTTCAACGTTTTGAGGTTTGAGTAACTTTTATGAATAAAGAGTCCGACACCCCCTGTACCTTCTCTCGGTATGTGAAAAAAGGCATTTGTGGGGGGTGTCATTTCAGTGATCTTTTCCTTGTCCAAGTTATTTAACCATGTTTCAGATAATGCTAGCATATTCAAATATTTCTCGCTTATCAATTCTCGAATTTGAACAGTCTTATTACCTATAGATTGTATATTTACAGCCACAGTTCAAGACATTCCTTGTAACCATGATCAGTATTTTCCGCTAGTCTTTTCAGTTCCAAGTCATAAGCTTTGTATTCTCTAGAATTTACTGTGTGGTCACTTGGTTTGTTTAACTTTGTGCACTTGATACACTTTGACACTTGCGAATTACACTCCTTGGTGGAATGTTTTCCTGAACATTTCCCGCACTTTATCTTTATTCTTAGACTTGCAATCTTTTTCAAGATGCCCATACCTCTGACATTGGTAGCAGGTGATCACGTGGTACCTATCACGTATGTTATAGATACCCCATCGTAACGAAACTTTGTCCCCATTATCATGAATAGCCCTTTGAACTTCAGGATCACATTTCAGCACATAGTGGGTGGTCCCCCCGAGGCACTTTTCTTCAGGACTACAGTTATCTTCTTTTCTATATTTTGGATTTGGTCCAGGCAGCGATTTATTTGAATCAAAACATTTACTACATCATCTTCATCATTGTATACATTGCATATCATTATTTTTGGTTTTAGTTTTCCGATTTTTCTCGTTTCACTGTCAGCCACCAATGTCTGAATTTTGTTTGCCGCCTCTTCTTTGATCATTTTGTTTGCAAAGTTTGCAACAACATTTCAATTCGTAGTTGACCTCTTGTTAAGTATAGGAATGTCTAAGTGCTTGTTCACCCTCACGTTTTCTTTCAGTAATCTTAGTTGTTGTATTAGTTGATTTAATTATCAACAGATTTTTTCCTTAACTTTGTCAGTAAATGTCGGTTTCTCCGGTTTTGGGTCTATCAATGTTTGAAGTGTTGCCTTAATTGATTCCATATTCATGGCAAGAATGTCAACTTTCTCAGTGAGGGTCGATGGTCTGGGTGGAATTTGCTGTGTCTGCACTAAGGTCCGCAAGTTTATTTTCCAAGTCATTTATTTTTGCATCTTGTTCATTCAGGGACAGATCTCTCACGTTCACATCTTCCTTTAATTTTGATATTACTAAATTGTTTTGTCTGCTTCACGTACGCAGTGTGGGGATAACAAGTCTAGGTTATTCCGTTCATTCCCACTGATGGCTGTCACTATATGCACACATTTCCCATGGTAGAGTCTATTACATTCACATACTAATAATTTTTTTCCGTTCTCTCTTCGTGTTATTACATATGAGGCAGACATAGTTAGGAGCAGACATAGTGTACTGTTTCTTATCACTTAGGTTTCTCCATAAGACTAGATAATATCTTTTCAATGATATTCTAAGCGAGAAACACAAAGCTAAAATACGACTCAGGGCGTGTAAATCAGAGCTCGACACAACACATCCACACTCTAGCACTGCCACAACAACATTCATTTTTGTATGGATAGGTTGGTTTACATGACTATTTTTAAATCTTTATGCGTACCCAGTATATAAAGTTATAATGCAAATGCGTGGTCAGACACTGGCCATGACATGGTATATGTAAGTGTATGGTAAATCTAACCGTCTCCTCCTATTAAGAATTCTTAGAATATGTTTACCATATCTCTTTTAAATCATGTGTAAATCATTGGTAAATCTCCCGAAAGAAGGATTGAAGAGTGAAATAGAAATATATGATTGCAAATGACTATCGAAAAAATTTTGAATTGGGAGATATGAAAGTCATGCGATTAATTGGCCAGACTCTAGGAAATTCTTATAAAGACTTGATGATAGTTCTACAACTGCAATAGAATTTATAAACTAAACTAATATATTTATAGAGAATATATAACCTGTATTTATTTGGAATGTTATGGAACCGTTCTGACTTCGGTGAAGCCTATTTATTAAAAGATATGCTCCCAGTCAGGTGTCCGGAAAGGATAAAATTGAAAACAAACGCAAGTGCTTTACAATTCTTTGTAAGTTTGCATGGCTTTTGCTTACTTCATAATGTATACGTTCGCTTGACATTAATCTTCTAAAAAGAAAAATTATTTATGAAAAAAAATAGTCAGAATTTATATAGTTTTTCTTTGTAATTGTTTTCAATAGGTGGTTATAGCTGAAATGGATATTCTCTCCATTTTGATATTAATAATAATTAGTGCATATTGTCTATATGCATATGTGCACGGTTGTATCAATTAGCAAGATCATGATAAGAGAAGCCTCAGCATTATGAATTTATAATGGTCACTAATAACACTATGATTAATAACAAATTATCCTCTTCACACATATTTTTATGTACCAAGATCCTTGGTAATCCCAAAAGTATGTACTGATATTGAACAAAATATAATTTAGCACAAACACAATTGTTGTCTCTGGTAAGAACATTTGATTGCCCAAAAGAGGCAATTATAGAATATTTCGCTTATTCCAAACCATTTAGGGAAAGAACTTATATTAGATAATTTTTTGATCTTTGGAAAGGATGTTTTCAAAAAAAAAAGAAAAAAAGAAAGAAAAAAAATTGGAAACAAAGCTTGAGGAATAATAGTCGTTTGTATCCAATTGAAGATTCAGCACATTTGAGTGGTATATCGAAATCGGTGTGCAATTAAGAAAAACAATCTTCTAAAGGAGAGAGAGAGAGAGAGAGAGAGAGAGAGAGAGAGAGAGAGACGTCATCACCCTGGTGAAGAACAACAAAAGAAGGAATGTATGATACGTGAGCTGCAGAGAAATTAAGTAAAAGGAGGAGCTATGGTAAGCCGAAATGAGAGAGAGAGAGAGAGAGAGAGAGAGAGAGAGAGAGACGTCATCACCCTGTGATGAACAACAAAAGAAGGAATGTATAATACGTGAGCTGCAGAGAAAATAAGTAAAAGACGGAGCTATGGTAAGCCGAAAAGAGAGAGAGAGAGAGAGAGAGAGAGAGAGAGAGAAAGCATGATTGCCTTATATGAGGGGGTAGAGAGAGAGAGAGAGAGAGAGAGAGAGAGAGAGCATGATTGCCTTATATGAGGGGGAGAGAGAGAGAGAGAGAGAGAGAGAGAGCATGATTGCCTTATATGAGGAGAGAGAGAGAGAGAGAGAGAGAGAGAGAGCATGATTGCCTTATATGAGGAGAGAGAGAGAGAGAGAGAGAGAGAGAGAGAAAATTATTGACAAATACATTTAATAATAGCAAGTTGGATTAATCACGCCATGCAGTTTTTATATCTTTCCAAACGTGGTACAAAGTTTTATTCCTTTTTATAAGTAAATAGATAGAAAGATGCATCGACATATAAACAGACATAAAAAATCGATAGATAAATAGGCAATAATTGGACTTGTAATGAGAAAACTCATGTTTTCGAATACCAGACTTTCCGGGCATTTCAGACTCTTTTGCAGAGCATATCCTTAATTAAACGGGGTATCTGAAAAAAAAAAAAAAACATTCGGGAAAAAACCCGTTCAGAATTACAACGATCGCTAATACATTTTTAGAATTAAAGCGAGATTAAAAGTTTAAACGCGCTGTTTTAACCGCAAATTAAATCTGTATGTGTTTGTTTTTTGTGTGTTTGTGTGTTTGTTTGTTTGTTTGTTGTGATACACATCGCGGCGTTGGTGTTGTTTCCTCACATACGCGGGCAAAGGAATTTTTGATGGATCCTTTTTCAACTGAAGTTTTGTTTTCTCTCTCTCTCTCTCTCTCTCTCTCTCTCTCTCTCTCTCTCCGGATGTATTTGTTTTGAGGGCTCGTTTTATGCAGCAATTTATTTTCTTCATGTATTTGCTTCAGCGCTTGTTGTCGGCCGGCCTGAATCGCATATTTTTGAGCGAAATGTTAGCAGTTTTTTTTCTTTTCTTTTTTTTTTTTTTTTTTTTTTGCAAGGGAAGTGGTGGTGTTCGTTTTCATATTCTTGTTGTAAAATAAAAAAAAATTGCAAACAAACGGTGCTTTTGAGCTATGATGGTATACACTAAATAAAAATTTCTGGGCCACTTAAATAATTTCTAATAGTACTTCGAATGCTTCACGAGAGAGAGAGAGAGAGAGAGAGAGAGAGAGAGAGAGAGAGAGAGATTTTACTAGAGTAGTCCAATAGATATAAATCGAACGCCTTGCACTATCATCCTAGGAGAGAGAGAGAGAGAGAGAGAGAGAGAGAGATTTCACTAGAGTAGTCCAATAGATATAAATCGAACGGCCTTGCACTATCATCCAAGGAGAGAGAGAGAGAGAGAGAGAGAGAGAGAGAGAGATAAAACCCCCTGTCTTTATGTTTTTGTATTCGAGATCCTTTTATTATATTTATTTACGATGTCAACTTGTCATTACTCAGGACGTGTAGTCCCCGGTGATTTATCCTTTTCGTTCCTTTTCGCGAGAGCTATGTAAATTGGCTCTTTTTCTCTGTTCGATCTCCTCAACATAAAGAAAACCTATTGACAGTGTCAAGTTTCCGACCTTTAAAGACGCACGGTGGCAAAAGAGTGTAACGCTTTCGAAGGCTCTTTTGATACGACAGTATTTCGTCAATGTTTTGACATTTATTTTCTCCAGTGCTATTTTGTGAGATCAGTAAATATTTCAGATGTTGATGTGTCCGTGCAGATGACCTAAAAAGGAAGCAGGAAAGAGATACATATTTGCAAATCTATTAGAAAACAATTAGTTGTTTTGCATAAAAACTGCTTGGTATTAAACTATGGTACCAAATAAAGATTACTCTAGAATAGTAACGAGATCAGTAAGTAAACTACTGACTAAAATAATAGTACCAATTCCCTAATATCGCAAGAGGGTCTGCCCCTCTCTTTTATTTTTCTCCTGTACTTTTCTTTCTCCCTATTTCCTTAATCTTTCCCATCCCGAGTACCTGCCTTTGAGCTATAAACTGGATTGTTTCCAGGGATACTCTTCCTTTCCCCATATTCCCCACTTCTCTATTATTATTATTATTATTATTATTATTATTATTATTATTATTATTATTATTATTATTATTATTATATGTTAAGTATAGAGATACTGCATTCGATATACACATTAAATATTATATTCATGTTGCATGGAATATTCCAAGCTAAGGATGATAGCATCACTACAATTCAATGCTAAATCGAAATTAAGATATTTCACACTAATGTCACGTGACGATATACTATAGTCCATTTCTTTTAGTGAGTCATATTTGCACCGACTCGCAGCGGTGCCCTTTTAGCTCAGAAAAGTTTCCGGATCGCTGATTGGTTGGACAAGATAATTCTAACCAATCAGCGATCACGAAACTTTGCCGAGCTAAAAGGGCACCGCTGCGAGTCGGTGCAAATCTGCATCGCTAAAAGAAATGGACTTATAGGAGGTATTATACTTCTTTGCCTAAAACGTTCATGCAATTGCTCAGGGTATGGGGGAATAATAGTCAGTTTCAGATCTATCCTGTTACAATCTACCCTTCTATCGCTCAATTTTAAAATGGTGGAATCTACGCCCTTTTCCATGGCATAGATTTTCCCATATCAATCTCCTTGTCTCCAACAGGAGGCAGAGTCATCAACGCCTAAGAATTTAAGACCATTATAACTTTATTTCCTCGAATTTACATAAGAGATATTTATTTTATTATTATTCTTAAAATATTTATTTTTTCCTTGTTTCCTTTCCTCACTCGGCTATTTTCCCTGTTGAAGTCCCTGGGCTTATAGCATTCTGCTTTTCCAACCAGGGTTGTAGCTTAGCAATTAATAATAATAATAATAATAATAATAATAATAATAATAATAATAATTACCCGAGTATAATTTCATCGTCTCGGTTTAAATGCCGCTCATGAATGGCTTAGGCAAAGGTCAGTGACAATGCCATTGAGACTGACCAAGCCCACGCCCCTTCTCTACCCAAGCTAGGATCAGGAAGGGCCAGGTAATGGCTGCAGATGACTCAGCAGGTAGACCTATGGGCTCCCCCAAAACCCAGACATTTAACCTCCTTGATCCAGATATTCTTAGATCACAAGGATGGTGAGATTGCAGACACTATGAGAAACTATGGAGCTTGAGCGGGACAGCAGGCAGGAATGTTTCCAATAGGCCACCACAATCTTACTTAGAGAAGCATAACATAAAAGCTATCATATTGCACCGAAAGTGTGTCATACACGCACATACTGTCACGTTATTGCTTTTTTCTTTTCCCTCGCTCTCCTCTGCAATGATAATAGAAACCCGTTTACGCTTGCTATTGCATGTTTTATGCTATTTGAATTTTGTGTTATACTTGCTCTCAACTATCTGTATAGGGGGGTTCGTTTGTTTGATAAATAAACTTCACTCGCATTCATCTCGCCTTTATTATTAATATTATTATTATTATTATTATTATTATTATTATTATTTAAGTTATAATTGTTATTGTTATTGTTATTATTACTATAACCATTATTGTTATTATTATGATTATAATTATAATGATTATTATAAATATTATATATTATCACCATCATTATTATTATTATTATTATTATTATTATTATTCAAGTAATAATTGTTATTGTTATTATTATTATAATCATTATTGTTATTATTATGATTATAATTATGATAATTATTATAAATATTATATATCATCATCATCATCATCATCATTATCATTATCATTATCATTATTATTGTTATTATTACTATTATTATTATTATTATTTAAGTTATAATTGTTATTGTTATTGTTATTATTATCATAATCATTATTGTTATTATTACTATAATCATTATTGTTATTATTATGGTTATAATTATAATAATTATTATAAATATTATATATTATTATTATTATTATTATTATTATTATTATTATTATTATTATTATTATTATTATTATCATCATCATCATCATTATTATTATCATCTGGAAAAAACATACGCACGCACATGCGAGCAAACAATCGATGGCGACAGACGATCTGTTAATCTGTTTAACCGGAGCACTTTGGCTAAGCTAGCTTCAATAAGGCTTTGCCTTAATTATCCTTCCTTTCTTAATGGAAACGTACTTTTTATACAATTGCCTTCCGTCTGCTGAAAGCTGATAGCAAAGTTCGGGTCAAATCCGATTGACTCCGATCTTATTTGGGTGAAGTCTTGTTTTCAATTATATGTTATAATTGGCAATTTAATAATCAATTTTGAACCGAAGGAAAAAATGAGAAAATTAATCTTATTGGCAGTTGGGAAAGAATTTGATGTAATCAAGGTTTAATTTCGTTAGTCTAATTACAACTTTACACGCTTAGATACAGAAACGTGTCTATCTCAGTATTATTATTATTATTATTATTATTATTATTATTATTATTACAAACTGATTTGGAAAAGGTAG
>NC_090740.1:13944003-13971503 GCF_036898095.1 Palaemon carinicauda | reverse complement strand
CTTTTTCTCTCGTTTTCAAAGCCATGTATCTTGTGATCTTTGTATGTACTTTACACACGCTCACTCACAAACTCACACACAAACACACACACACACACATATATATATATGTATATATATACAGTATATATATACTGCATGTATATATGTATGTATGTATATATATATATATATATATATATATATATATATATATATATATATATATATATACTGCATGTATATATGTATACTGTGCATATATATATATATATATATATATATATATATATATATATATATATATATATATATATATATATATATATATATACTGTATATATATAAGTATATATATATATATATATATATATATATATATATATATATATATATATATATATATATATTACCTCTAACTGTAATCGAGTAGTTTGATGTTTCTTTAAAAAAGCCCATAAAAGAAACAGAGCAAATAAGAATAAATCATCATATATTTTGGACAATGCATGAAGAGGGAAAATGAATAATGTCTTAAATAGATATTGCTTTATTTTTATTTTCCTTATTTCTTTTATGGGCCTTTTTAAAACACACACACAATATATATATATATATATATATATATATATATATAATTTATATATATATATATATATATATATATATATATATATATATATATATATATATAGATAGATATATATATATATATATATATATATATATGTATATATATATATATATATGTGTGTGTGTATATAAATGTATATATCTATACCTATCTATCTATCTACATATATATATATATATATATATATATATATATATATATATATATATATATACATATATATATATGTATATATATATATATATATATATATATATAATATACATATATATATATATGTATATATCTATATATATGTATATATATATATATATATATATATATATATATATATATATATACATATAATGTATGTATTTAAACATTAGGTCTTTTCTCATAAAGGCAATAACTTAACATCTGCAGTTTCATTGACACACGCAGATGATCCCTCAGTAACACACTGTACCAAACGTGTGTCACACGATCGTACATAGTAGCGACATTTCATTTTCTGTATATATTATGCTTGTATCTTTGCTCTCCCCTCGCACTGATAAGAACCTAAACTAACATGTCTGTTTTTCTCACCGTTAACTGTTAACCGGTGCGGTGTCGGTTGAACACGAAATTGCCTGTTATGTCTTTTGTGTCGTTTTTGCATGGAGTTTATGTATATAAAAACTGATGTGCACTAGTAAAGTTGATCAGTTGCTTTCATCCTACCTTTGAGTCACAACCTTCTCTCGGCTCGTCCCATTGGTGACCCCGGAAGTCGTCTTGCTCCTCCCGCCTTCCACACCCCCACCGCCCCTCCGTCATTGGTACTATGGCGGACTCCACGGAAGTTGGCTCCGCCCCATTGGAACTTTCGTCGTTCGCCAGCGGAGAGGCGTTTGGCGTTTGCTTGATTTCAGCGTGCAAATGTCCAATTCCGCATCAAGGGCGTGACTCACTTAACCACCTCAACCACCAAAGCAGATTATGTTCCCGCGGCGATACCCGAGGACACCTTCCCGGAAATATCCGACTGGCTTTGTGAACAAGGAGACACCCCAATAGCGTATGACGCCCTCAAAACATACCTTCTGCAGCAGTACTCGCCGTCGCCAGCCGCCCCTATAGCAAAGCTTTATCAGCTCTCTCAACAACCAGTGGGGGACCAAAGGGTTTCGCTAGTCCTCGGGGAATGACCAGTATCGCTCGCCTGCAACCTGCCGCAGACGGCTTTCCCCGTGAGGTGAGCCTACTTCGTGCCCTTTGGATACGCCGTTTACCCGAACCTGTACGCACTGCCATACCCGATATCGATAGTTTACCAATAAAAGACTTGATGACCAAAGCCGACGCCCTTATGGACAGCCACTTCTAGACCTCCATCAACGCCTCTACTCCTGACAAAGAGGACACCTATTCAACGTCAACTGAAGCTGACGTGAAAGCCGTAGGACATACACGCCTAACCCATGACGAGCCGGAGCGGCAGCAAGGCCACCCATCACCCACCATTCGCTCCCGCCCGAAGCAACGACATCTACAGCCACTTACTACCGCCCATCAGTCACAATTTTGCTACTACCACTACAGATTCGGGGCAACCACGAAGAAATGTGCCAAGGATTGTCAGTGGTCAAAAAACGTGTAAGTAAGCCATCGCTCGTTGTGGTGGCCTCCCATGTTTCTAATCTTTTCCTTTTACATGATGCAGGAACGGGAGTGCAATTTTTGGTAGACACGGGTGCTTGTCGTTCTCTTTTGCCAAGGGAACTCTCCAGGACACAACATAGTCTGTCTACGTCCGCCTGGTAGCTACCAACGGATCTGCGATACCCACCAACAGTTACGAGAACCTCATATTATCGTTTGAAACGGTAAATTTAATTGGAAGTTTCTCATTACTGACGTCACATTGCCAATCCTCGGCACTGATTTCTTCTCTCATTTCCACCTTCTGGTCGATATCGCCCACCGATGATTGGTCAATGCAGACTCGTACATTTCGACACCTCTTCAAACCGCCCCCTCCAACCTCGCTCTCCACATCAGCGCACCCACGGATATGGGCCTTTGCCAAAAGGCCTCCAGCCCATGGTCGTCACCCTTACACGTCGTTCTGAAGAAAGATGGCTCCCTCCGTCCATGCGGGGATTACAGGTACCTGCACATGCAAACGGAACCGGATCACTACCCCCTCCCAAACATTGCCGACGTGACCTCCTACCTGCACAAAGCGAAGGTTTTCTCCACGCTTGACCTCCTGAAGGGGTATTATCAGGTGTCTATGAACCCAGAAGATATCCCCAAGACTGCAATCACCCCTCCGTTTGGTACATATAACTTCAATTACTCGTGTTTTGGCTTTCGTAATGCTGGCGCCACTTTTCAACGTCTCATAGAGGGCATCTTAGAGGACCTAACCTTCTGTGTATGTTATGTGGACGACATACTTGTGTTCTACTCCTCAAAAGAGGAACACCTCCGTCACCTGTGCACCATGCTCGACCGCCTGCAACAAAATGGCCTTGTAGTCCGGTACGACAAGTGTACCTTTGGCGCCAATGAAGTGTCGTTCTTAGGGCACCGCATCACTCCTGAAGGAGTCCATCCCCTCCCTGAGAAATTAGCAGCCGGTCAGAACTTCCCCATGCCCTCGACCATCAAAGCTCTACAGGAATTCTTGGGCATGATCAACTATTATCATCGTTTTCTGCCAGCCATTGCTGCCACTCTTGCTCCCCTCTATGCCCTCCTCAAGGGCAAGCCAAAAGACCTGAAGTGGGGTCCCCTTCATGAAGTGGCCTTCTGCAATGCAAAGAACGCCCTATCAACCACTGCAGCTCTCACTTTTCCGATCCTATATGCCCCTCTACTTCTCTCCACCGATGCCAGCGACATCGCTATTGGTGCAGTACTCGAACAGGTGGTCAACGGCCCGCCCAGCCCATTACACTTCTTCAGCAGAAAACTGTCAAAGGCAGAATCGGGTTATTCTACCTTCGATCGGGAATTGCTGGCAGTGCACTTGGCTGTCCGTCACTTTCGCCATTTCTTAGAAGGTACGCCCTTCGTTATTCGCACAGACCACATGCCTCTGGTGCACGCCTTCACTCAACAGTCTGACGCCTGGTCCGCCCGTCAACACCGACATCTCTACGCCATGGCTGAATACAATTGCACCCTTCAACACGTCCCTGGGAAAATGAATCCTGTTGCCAATGCCCTGTCAAGAAAAACGTTGGCTGCCGTTCAACTGGGATTGGATTACAAAGCCTTGGCTGAAGCCCAATGACAGGATCAAGAGTATCAAACATGTAGGACATCCTGTACCTCCCTCTGTTGGGAAGACATCCCCCTTGACGACTCCAACACCACCCTCCTCTGTGATGTCAGTATTGGTAGACCGCGACCTTGGATTCCTTCCTACTCCCATGCGCCGACAGGTGTTTGACTTTATTCAAGGCCTTTCACAGCCCTCATGCCGTTCTACTGCCTCAGCTGCTGAAGACGAAGTTCATTTGGCACGGCATTTCTAAGGATGCTAAGGATTGGGTCCGCGCCTGTACTTCTTGCCAAACTTCCAAAGTACATCGACACACGGATTCAGGAGTGGGCACCTATTCTCTACCTCAGCGTCGTTTCGCCCACATTCATGTCGACGTTGTAGGCCCCCTACCCACATCACAAGGACATCGTTACCTGTTTACCGTCATCGACCGCTCCACTCGTTGGCCTGAAGCCATTCCCATGGAAACTGCAAAGTCCACTTCATGTACATCTGCCTTACTCTCAGGATGAATTGCAAGATTTGGTATCCCTGAGCATATTACTTCTGACAGGGGTACCACTTTCACCTCTCAATTATGGATATCATTAGCGAATCTCCTGGGCATCACCCTACACCAGACAACTGCCTACAACCCCGCTGCCAATGGAATGATTGAACGTTTTCATCGCACCCTCAAAGCAGCTTTGATGTCACGCTACAAGGATTCCAACTGGTTTACTAAGCTTCCCTGGGTCCTCCTGGGACTATGGACCACTCCTAAAGATGCCCTCGACGTCTCGGCAGCTGAAATGGTCGTCCCTGCCGAATTTCGTGGCAAAGAAGACTGTTTCTCCATTGATTGTCTAAAACCTGCTTATCTCCTGCCAGATGACCTGCCTACAGTTCTCCTCTCTAGATCAGGGCACCCTATTTAACATGTACAGTATGTCATTTTTTGGGGGGAGCCATGTACCAACCGTGTGTCACACGATTGTATATAGTAACGACATTTCGTTTTGTGTATATATTATGCTTGTATCTTCGCTCTCCCCTCGCACTGATAAGAACCTGAAATAACATGTCTGTTTTTCTCACGCTTAAATGTTAACCGGTGCGGTGTTGGTTGAACATGAAATTGCCTGTTATGTCTTTTGTGCCCTTTTTGCATGGAGTTTATACATATAAAAACGGATGTTCTGTAATAAATTGCTCAGTTGCTTTCATCCTGCCTCTGAGTCACAACCTTTTCTCGGCTCGTCACAACACTGAACCCTTTCCACATATTGGATATGTTTACGATAAACTGTACGAACTTAGTGCCTTCGTGATACTAATAGTCAACATATTCAGTACCTCCTGTGCTACACCTCTTATGCATGTCTTGCTAGGCAGTCCCTCAACCTCCACCTTAATTCACTATTTCAGCCCTTCCGATGTACTACTTCCTCCCTTCTGGTGCATCATTTTCACTAACCTAACATCCCCGGTTCTTTCCACATGACTGAACCATCTCAAAACAAAATGTTCAATCCTTCCACCTATGCTAAACGTTTTGCCACTTAGCATAGATATTTACCTTTCTTTAACTACTATTTGATTCGTCTTATTTCTTATCGTGCTCTCATCTAACATAATACTTGAGATATGTACTGCTGTATTATTCTAGTCTCCATACAAACATTCATTGCTCCATTTCCTTTATTTCCTTTTATTTTCAGAGGCTCAGCATTTCATATTACTATTCTCCTCTTGCAAGCAATTCTAAATTTATTGAATAATGTTTTTAGTTTTTCTTTGCCACCCTTATACTCGATTCAGACATAATTTCCTTTCGTACAAGTCTGTTTTTGAAATAACAGTCCTTTCTCTGATTTCTCACATCATTCCATAGAATTATCAAATAGTTATTGTTATATAACACCCTTTTATCTCAGTCCCATTATTACACCAAAGCTCTCTCTCCCTTACATACAAATTCTAACATACTTCACTTGCACCATGAAATGTATATATAGCTTTTATACCATACATCCTTAACGTCGAGCCCATCGTCTCTCTATAGATTCTACCAGAAGATTTTTTATAGTTCTATGTGAGCCGATATCAAGGTTTTCTTATTTACATCGGTGCTTCATTTTGCTCATGTTGCTTGGAATAACATAATCTTTCCATTCCATTATTTTCCCAGTTATACACATACAGTATACATTAATCTCAAACCAATTTTTATCCTGCCACACTCAGTAATACCTAAAAACACATTTGACGAAAGCATTCTCTTTCACTCTCCATCGACCCCACATAGAAGTGAGAAAAGATGCAGACAAAGACGAAGATTCTATTCCACTCTCCCTATTGTCCAATCCGTATCCACATACATTCAGAATTAGATAGTTTTATCCAGTAACTCATTATTACTGGACTAGTACCTTGACCTAAATTATTTGCACCCTGTCACTGATACAAGTGCCACCTTCCGTAGCTGCACACCTTTCAGCTACCAAAGACACCATCACTCTCTGCCCTTTCAATTCTCTTTCTATTCCTGCACACGGTGGCATTTTATTTATTTCCCTCCTTGTCAAACATCCAGATTTCCCTCTTTAAAGAATCAGCTATTGAGCATTTTTTTGTTCTGTTTTTACCACACCAAGCACTAAAAGCATCATGCCCCAGTCCACTTAACAACTTTCACAACACACAGATGGTGAAATGCTAAAATTTTCCGGTCAATGCATTGGAATACATATCTATCTATCTATTTATCTATCTATCTACATATATAAATATATATTATATGTATATACACATATATATATATATATATATATATATATATATATATATATATATATATATATATATATATATATATATGCGCGTTTATGTGTGTATGATTATGTGTATACATTACACACATTACGCACACACATATATACAGACATGTAAATGTTTGTATATATATATATATATATATATATATATATATATATATATATATGTATATATATATATATATATATATATATATATATATATATATATATATATATATGTAAGTGAGAAGTGAGAGTTAAAAATAATTTTCTTTAAAAATACGAATTATAATATGTTGATGTCATACAACTCTTAGTTTTAACACTTCAAAATAATAGATATTCTATTTTCACAGTTTTCCTGTCTGTCTTGCCCTGTATATTCTATAGGGCGCAATTCATAAACATCTCTTTCTGATTTTTGCCGTCTATTCACTCTACATAATCATTTCCGGGTAGAGATTATTGATCTTCAATGATCCTATGATCAAAGGCTGGGAAAAGAGAATAAAATGGTGAAAATAACTCCAGTAGAGTAAGAATAACTAACAATAAAGATGGCGTACCTAATCGTGTGTTGAAGCCAAACGAAAGAAAAGATTCTCTACTTTCTCAGTATTCTCCGATTTAACTTGTCTGCTTTTTTGGCAAGTTTTCACTTTCTCATCTCTCGTTTATCGATTTATTGAACCTTCTGAGATCACTTCAACAGGAACTAATACTATTTTATAGTATCCTGAATACCAGCTTAATTAAAACCTTTACAGATCAATACTAAGATTTTAAAATATGATCGCAATATATGATAAAAAAAACAGCGAAGGAGAGATGGGCTCTCCTAAAACCATTACAGTTCAATGGTAAGTTTTTAAAATATGGTCTCAATCTATGATAAAAAAAAAAGGTAAAGGGGGGAGGGGAGAGTTTATGGGGGATGCAAGACTATTCATCAACATGAGTGTTATTACATGGACTTTTTCCTGAGCAACCTTCGATAACAATAGCTGTAGGTGTTAAAACAGATGGGTCTCTTCCATTTTGTGTTCTACGACTAAGGTCCGCTTCATATTTTTTTTTCCTCCCTAACTTCTCCGCTCGATGTACCCGGGTGGGTTATTTCGAGATTTACAGCGATTCCCCGGGTTTCTGTTCTTGATGTAAATTGCCGGTAAAGGAATTAGAAACGAAATTTGTTTCTGGTACAGTGCTCAGTACTACGATGGCAATAATTATGTACTAAATGTGCTGATCTACATCAAATTGGAGAATAATATGCTATATGTTTTTTGTTAATCTTAATCAGTGCATGTTTGTAGTTTATTAGAAAATTATGTACGAGTTATTGATGAATATACAATAACCTATTTGGTGGTTGGTTGGTGATTAATCATATGAGACTGTTATTGGATACAGCATTGGTTATCATCATTAATTATCAATCAATGTAGTTTCACTGATTGCTTATATAGATACGCTAATTGCTTGCTATTTGATACACTGAAACTGTGACGTTATACGATGTTGGTAATATGATGTAAGGCAATTATAAAGAGCTTAGGAATTACGTTTAATACCGTGATTTTGACCTGTTGACAGTTATGGTCCATTTTTAACTGGCAAAAATCTACCTCTGAATTAGATTTTTTTTATTTTTAGTATTTTTTATAACAAAAATAATCCATATCAAATTGATGTGCATGGCTAATTTAATACTAGTGCCCAATCTTTTCACAATTACTTTGACTTGTTGACTTGTTTTGGGTTTAAATCCAACCCTCCACTGAAGTCGAGTGAACTACTTCTCGGGCGGGTCCATATTAATCATCTAACGAAGCATTTTCATTACAACTTATACAATTCTTTGATTGTAGCATCTTCCAAATCATATGATCTTATGAAAAGTAATGTCTTTAGTTTCTTCTTAAATTCAATTGCTCCCTTTAGGTCCTTCATTTCAGTTGGCAGTTTATTATAATGTCTAGGCGCACAGTAGCTAATTATAGTGCACACCTTACACGAATAAACTAAAACATATAGAAATGATGGACTATAAAATCTATAATAAAGAATGTACACATAAATAGGAAAGTCCCTTAGGTTGAGCTTTAAAAGTTTAAAGGTCACTCGTGAATGGCAGAGGCTGACCATGGATACATATGATCAACACCAAAGCCCCTCTCCGCCCAAGCTAAAACCAAGGAGGGCCAGGCGATAGCTACTGATGACTCAGCTGGTAGACCTAAAGGCTCCCTTAAAACCTCCCATCCTTTATTCACAATGGTCATGAGGTAGCCGACACTACAAGAAACTACCGAACTCGAGCATGACTCGAACCCCAGTCTATCTGATCGCCAGGCAGGCACGTATCCAATAGACTATCTATTTGGGGATTCCCTCGTAGCTCTTGTGTAAATCCTGTTATCTCACTTAACGGCCAAAGGAAGGAAAGGGCACCAGATAATTGCTAGTGTTCACTAAGTTCCCTACATGGGCCCTTTCAACAAAAGAACTTTCCATAGATAATCTAAATTATGTGTGCAATGAAGGAAAAAGATTTTAAAAGTATTCTATAAAGCAGAAATAGCAGTATGAATTCTTGATGAATATGAAAACTTGATGTGATAAAAAAATGGAGTGAAGGGTGTCAGGGGTTATGAACTGGATGCCTTGGTTAATATTGTTGGATTTACGAACTTTTTTTTTCAACTTAAAGAACGAACCTCGTTCGTATGCTGGCGAATGACTTGGATGACTGAAACTCAAATTATCCTTGATCATACAGACACATATCGAAATTTAAACAGGATTTGTAACTTAAATGATTTTCCTCCAAAATCATTGTAATGAAAATTCATACGCAAAAATGTGGCAGCTTTCAAGAAAAACCTGAAGACTTATCTTTTTAGAAAGTGTTATAATAGTGACCTGAAAGCTATTAAGCCTGAATACAAATGCTAGCGAAATAACTGATAAGATACAGAGCAAAATATTAACTAAAAAGAAATTATTTTCACACACCAAGGCCCATCTGAACAGACTTTTAGTGTCTGATGGAGGGCGAGAAATAAACCCGTAAAAGTAAAGTAAAGTAAAAGTGAGTGAGTTTAAAATCTAAGGGATACGCGCGCGCTTATTTAACTCCTTGATGTCTTCACGTTGGTTTTGATTAATTAAAAATACGGGACGGAAACGACAGTTTTAAATTCGTTATGGTTTCTTTGTCCACTAAAAGAAAGAATAAACGAATAGAGCATACCCAAACAAACCCCAGAGTTAATGTTAATGAAAAAAGCTTAAGAAAAGATTTATCACATTTCATTTCAAATTTATTGTAATTATCACTGCATCGAGATTTTCATGCTTTTTTAAAATCTATGAGTAACTATTGGGATTTGATAGAGATGGAAAGCTTTTATTTCAATATTTTAACATAGTTCTGGATAAAAGCACCAAATTAGAACTTAGAATCTACACTTACATTATTATTATTATTATTATTATTATTATTATTAGCTGGAAAATCAAGATGCTATAATTTATGCCCAAGGGCTCCAACACGGAAAAATAGCCCAGTGAGGAGAGGAAATAAGGAAATAAATAAACGATATAAGAAGTAAATGAAAATAAAAATGAAATATTCTAAAAACATTAACAACATTCAGACAGATATTTGATATATAAACAAATAAAAGAACTCATGTCAGCCTGTTCAACATAAAACATTTGCTGCGAGTTTGAACTTTTGAAGTTCTACTGATTCAACTACCCGATTAGGAACATCATTCCACAACTTAGCCCACTTGAGCTACATATCCTATAAGGATATCAGGATTTAAGGAATACAAAAATGTAATACGTGTACGTATTTGAAAACGATGCTTTATATTAAATAACTTTAGCGTAAGAAGTGAAACTGATAAAAATATATAAAATCCAAAACTCATGCCTAGCTGAAAAGCGTACCAAGCAAGGAAAAATGAAGCCAAAATTCTCCTCATACGATTAAATAATGCTGCACACTGAGATCGCCATCGACGGAGAAAATATAAAAAATACATGATACGCTGCATAAAGGGAAACGTCTATAAATATTTCATCTTGCCGAAGAAGCAAACCGGACGTGCCATCTGCTTAGGTATATTGACAGGTCAATTTACCCCACAAACTGGAGATGGTAAGAAAGCGGTGTCTGGCATCGATCCTTAAGACAGAGTTGCCAGGTTGGCCTTTTTCGTTCCAAAAACTTCAAATTTGTCCTTTTTTCGTGCTAGATACCTAAATTTGGCCTTATTGAAATTGGCTAGCCTTAAATGCTATATTTTCGGTCTTTTTCTACTATTAGGTTGGCCTTTTAAAGTTGCAGTTAATCAGCTGTTGGCCTTTTCTTATTCGGAAAACCTGGCAACCCTACCTTCAGTATGATGCTTGGAGGGTATTGCTTCGCTGACCGTCTTGGCTTTCAAGGGTCGGCTGAGTCTTGAGGGGGGGGGGGGGGGGGGATATCTTAGGGGCATTTCAGTTTTGTATTTAAAAAGGAATTTTTATGTAGATTTATGATAATAATAATAATAATAATAATGATGATAATAATAATAATAAATTATTATTATTATTATTATTATTATTATTATTATTATAAATCTACTTGAAATAATAATAATAATAATAATAATAATAATAATAATAATAATAATGATAATAATAATAATAATAATAATAAATGGTTATTATTATTATTATGATTATTATTATTATTATTATTATTATTATTATTTCAAGAGGATTTATAATAATAATAATAATAATAATAATAATAATAATAATAATAAGACGTCTAGTATTATTATAATTATTGTAGTTTGCTTTTCCTCTCCATTTGAGATAAGAACTCTTAACTGATCCCATTATTTGACCTCACTGCGAGATCCCTCGATCTAGTTAGATATATTTTCAAGACCAAATCACGTTATAAACATAAAAGTCACAAGAAACATTTATTATGATATGAAATTTCTCAATGTTCCATTATATATTCAACATTTTACTATTTAATGAGTTACATATGATGGCTGAGGTGTGACATGTGGAAAAAAATGTCATAAAATTTTCCTACTTCCATGTTTTTTTTTTTTTTTTTTTTTTTTTTTTTTTTGACGGTGATGTTTGTTCGACACGCTCATCAGTAGTGTTTGGAAGCATTATTTATTTAGTATTAATCTATGCTGAAACTAATGACACTTGATTACAGGATAAAATCACCTAAATTTCAGGTAAAAGTTATCAGGAGATTATTACGATAAAAAAGAGCTTCAAAAAATTGCAATAAATATAAACAGCAAATGTCTTTCAGAATATACAACGAAACTTGAATCTACTTGAAAAGAAACAAGTCATTTGCATTTCATTATGAACGCCCAGCAACGGAAACTTTAGCGTCTTTTGATGGCGTTTAAATAACTCTAAAATTATTTTCGAATAATAAAAGAAGGCTTGTATGTCTGGTCTATTTATGTCTCCTCCTGTCCTAAGACTCGAGGAAAGACGCAAAAGGAAGAGAGAAAAATTAGCTTGGACTTATCTCGAGAGGAAAGGCGGAAACTCCTTTTGGGAATGAGAAAAATGTGTATATTTGCCAGGCAAAATGGGACAAGAAAGGAAGAGAGAGAGAAAGTGAATTTCAACGAATGTAAAGGAGGGAGAGAAATAAAAAACATGCAAAAAGATTTACAAAAATAAAAAGAAAAAAAAGGAGAGAATTCTAAAGAATGAAATCCGTAAATGAAATCTGTTTATCTGCTATAGCAAATCATAGACAGCGAAGAAATCTTCCAAATGTATCGACCTAGGACTGAATACAGTCAACAAGTATGGTGATCGCCAGACTAGGGAGTCCCGCTCAAACTCGTCAGTTCCTTTAGTGGCTGCAACCTCACCATCCTTGTGAGCTAAGGATGGGGAGTTTGAGGGAGCATATAGGTCTAACCGCTCAAACTCGTCAGTTCCTTTAGTGGCTGCAACCTCACCATCCTTGTGAGCTAAGGATGGGTAGTTTGAGGGAGCATATAAGTCTAACCGCTCAAACTCGTCAGTTCCTTTAGTGGCTGCAACCTCACCATCCTTGTGAGCTAAGGATGGGGAGTTTGAGGGAGCATATAGGTCTAACTGCCAGGGCCTCCCTGGTCCTAGCTTGGATGGAGAGGGAACTTGGGCGCTGATCATATGTATACATGATCAGTTTTTACGGCATTGACCTGCTTGCTAGGGCAATGTCACTGCCCCTTGCCTCTGCCATTCAGGAACGGCCTTTAAACCTTAAGCCTTTAAACTACATCTCAAGTTGCGTCTCTCATTCTGAGAAACATTCGTTCATTAACTTTTCTCTCTGCATCTTCTGCTTCCATAAACCTTACTTGACGACATAATGCTTTTATTACAATTTCTTACCATCCTTCACCAACAATAACTCTCTGCTTTTTCTATGAACTCATAATTGCATTTTGCCAACTCCTCGTCTAACCCTCCACGAAAACATTTAACCCTAGTACAGAGTTTCTGCCTTTCCTCTTTATATGTTATGCTTACTTCCTCCTTATGTAACTTAATTGTGTCAAATATATTTACAGTCATGTCTCCTTCATCGATCTACACATCTTATTCAATTAAAATAATATCAGAAAAAACAAAATCCAACCTTTTTCTTACGATCACATTAATCAACGTACGCTTCCATTTATTCTGCACTGGAACACAATCATAAAAACTTAAAATCTTGGTATTTTCTTTTTCCTATTCAACTTTATAAACATTGTTCTCCAGAAGCAATACGTTTATATCTTTTTAAGTATATTTTCACAATACTTTTGTTAACATATAATCTATATATATCCATATATTTATCTGTCTATCTATATGTACACACAATTATATGCTGCATGGATGCGATATCTATCAATATAGCTGCACTCACATATACAAGAGAACATGCATACACTAATTTATATATATATATATATATATATATATATATATATATATATATATATATATATATATATACACATATATATATATATATATATATATATATATATATATATATATATATATATATATATAAATATATATATATATATTTATATATATATATATATATATATATATATATATATATATATATATATATATATATATATATATATATATATATACATATATACATGCATATATATATATGTACTGAAAAGTGATCCTGAAGATCGAAGGGCTATGCATGATAATGGGGACAACGTTTCATTGCGATGGTACTTATAACATACGAGATAGGTACCACAGGATCACCTGCTACCACGGTCAGAGGTATGGACATCTTGAAAAAGATTGCAAGTCAAAGAATGATGATAAAGTCTGCGGGAAATGTTCAGGAAAACATTCCACCAAGGAGTGTAATTCGCAAGTGTCAAAGTGTAATAAGTGCACAAAGTTAAACAAACCAAGTGACCTCATATTAAATTCTAGAGAATGCAAAGCTTATGACTTGGAATTGGAAAGACTTGCAGAAAATACTGATCATGGTTACTAAGGATGTCATAAACTGTGGTTATGTAAATATGCAATCTATAGGTAATAAGACTGTTCAAATTCGAGAATTGATAAACGAGAAATATTTGGACATACTAGCATTATCTGAAACATGGTTAACTAACTTGGACAAGGCAAAGATCACCGAAATGACACCCGCCCTACACACACTTTTCACATAGTGAGAGTAGGTAGGTCTGGTGTGGGTGTTGGACTCATTATTCATATTCGTATATTAGTAAATACTTAGATGAAAAACCTATGGCCATGCTCATTAATCACTACATATTTTCAAGAATTGATTACTGCAACTCACTGTTCTATGGATTACCAAATTATCAGCTGAAGAAAATTCAGAGAGTACAAAACAGAGCCGCTAGATTAATAAAAGGACTACACAATAGGGAAAGAGTTACCCTGCACTAATTAAATTACACTGGCTGCCGGTAAAAGCGAGAATTGAATACAAGCTACTCTTACTAACGTTCAAGATACTGAACCAAAATGAACCAAAATATCTAAAAGAATGCCTGAATAAACTAGAACTAGAAACAAATGTTAACATAAGACACATGAGTGACAAACATAGGCTATCTGAACCAAGAACAAATAGTAAATTTGGTGAAAGGGCTTTTAGCTACTGTGCGCCTAGACATTATGATAAACTGCCAACTGAAATGAAGGACCTAAAGGGAGCAATTGAATTTAAGAAAACACTAAAGACATTACTTTTCACAAGATCATATGATTTGGATGATGCTACAATCAAAGAATTATATAAGTTATAATGAAAATGTTTCGTTATATGATTGATATGGACCTGCCCGAGAAGTAGTTCACTCGACTTCAGTGGAGGGTTGGATTTAAACCCAAAACAAGTAAGTATAACAGTGACGATTCAACAGTAAATTAACAATACGTGATATAAAACGTTAAATACTCTGAAGAACGAACAAGGTAACACGACAGTAGAGGTCCTGTAGAGAGTAGGGTTCTCCTGCTGTATGGGACCGGAAAAGCATCCGTCAAAGTAAAGTAAGAAATGGTGCATGCTTACAAACGCACAGACGATCTTAACTGGAAGCATGCCCTAATTTGTTCAGTCCATTTTAAAGCAGAGGGCTATGCTGATGACATTAAGTACCGACTCCTGGGAATTGAAAAACCCAAAAAAATCAGCGTGCACTGAAGGAAGAGGCTGTGCCAACCTTTTTTTTTTTTTATTTAAGTTACAAGTTGAGCAATTTGCTAAAAACCTGCATGATACATTTCTTCCCTTCGATTCTATTTTCCTGAAATGTTTTACCGTCTGTGACACCTAGATTACGAAAAGTAAATTGCATTAGACTATCAAATTAAAGTTCTCTACCGTTGTCTTTTCGGGGACGCCAAACCGGAGGTAGAAAAAAAAATGGTGAAAAAAAAGTATTTGATATTTTGAAACTTTCGTGGATTATGTTAAATTTGACACCAAATATTGTGTCGGCGTGATATAATGAATTGACAGCGCTTTGACGTCATGTATAAAAAAGTAAAAACTTCTAAAAATATCCTACTGGCTTTTTTGTTTGCGCTAGCGACACGAAATTTGTCCACGATGTACTTAAACATAATAAAAATATCTGTATATTTTTTTTGGTATTTTCCAAAATATAATGAAATATTGTGCTCACAAGATGGCTGCCCAGAAAAAAAAAATCTGCGTATATCTAAGATTAATATCAACATCCATGAGAAGTTTCAATTCAATACGTGAAAAGTACAAAAACACTAGTTGTTGGCTACGGACGTTAAAAGTACACAAAATGCATGTAACATGCTTATTTCTTTCTTAAAACTTTTAATTTCCAGGCATAAAACTCTTCAACATATAATGCGGGCAGCAAATCAATCATTTAAAAAATTATTAACTAATTATGGGCTCCAACTTACCATGAGGTTACTTCTAGGCACCACTGTAATTTTCGTCTTGATTTCCTTTTTGCACCTTTGCCGGCAAATTGCTTCATTGCTGAGGTGTCCTCAAAGCATCAAATCATTGAAGAGGATTTTGATTTTATCAATGGCACTCCTCACCAAAAAAAAAAAAATAGCACTATGGAACTGGTGCCATTCTGGGACCGTAAGTCTCTCCCTCTTCAGCAATAGTACCTTTCTTCTTCCTGAAATGTCATTATTTTTCTTGTTTTTTTTTTTTTTTTGCATATTCTTTAATGCTTTCTATTCTTATAGCATCATTCTTTTTTATCACGTTTTTCGTAACTTTTCTTGCTTCCTTACAGAACATCCCTGTGGCTGTCTGAACTTACCGGATTCCATGGTTAAATTTTATCACTGCACAGTATACGCCAAAAAGAAACACTAAAATGGCCCAAGAAAGCTCAAATAACAATCACTAACAGATCACTTCAGGAGCGAAACTACAACAAACGTTCTTCAAAGGATATCCAGAGGCTATTAATTTTCCCGGCTGTAATTGGTTATTGTATGGTGATGTTTGGTCAATTGGTGTTTCCACTAAGAGAAAAAAAAATGCCAGAAACCACCAGATATATAAGACATAACGACATAACCAGCAATTGTGGAGAAAAACAAATAGTCTTTATTGTCGAGATGCATACATTCGAAAGCGCCACGTCCACTCTTTAAAGGGTTACAACTGTCTCTTTAAACACTTCGACAAGCTATTAAAGAGCTCAAATAGACTTTCCCTACTATTTTTTAATGTTAAGAGATTAGAAACATTGAGTTTTTCAATAAAAAGCTTTATTTATTTATTTATTTATTTATTTTTTTTTTATTTTTTTTTTTTGGTGTAGTGCTCGCTTAAGTAACCATTAACTATATAAAAACTATTCAGTTTTTTTTAAGTATAGGAATTGTTATTGTGATTTCATAAAATCTGAAATGCAACAATGTCTTTTCAGGTAGTAGTGTATCTGGAAAAGGTAGAGGATAGATATGCACGAGCCATAAAGCGAGTACTGAAGAGGACAGCCCAGGATATGTTATGTGAAATGAAGAATTTCACGGGGTTTCTTTCACTGTGGGAGGCTCACTTTGGCTTTTAACATTTTGCATTTACAATTAGGATTATAGCTTGGTTAGTTATGACAACAACAACAACAATAATAATAATAATAATAATAATAATAATAATAATAATAATAATAATAATAAGTAAATAAATAAATAAACAATAAGGAGTACATAAATAATTTAGTCACAATGATTTTTCTTTAAAGGTTTAAAGGTCGCTCATGAATGGCAGAGGCAAGGGACAGTGACATTGCCCTAGCAATCAGGACAATGCCCTAGAGACTGACCATATATTGTATGATCAGCGCCGAAGCCTCCTCTCCACCCAAGCCAGTAACGAAAGGTCAGCTATTATCTTTATTTGAAAAGTAAATTTTCAACGTCATCAACACAGTCCTCTGCTTTAAAATGGACTGAACAAATTAGAACAAGCTTCCAGTTAACATCGTCTGCGCGTTTGCAAGCATGCTACCATAACTTCATTTTTTTTTCTTCTTTTGGGAAATTAATATATTGAATACCCATATTATTGGTCTTTTTGTTATTACTATAGCATCCAAATACAACACAAACGGGAGGCATGGCTGCTGGAAGTAAATAAATGTGAGAGATCAAGTAATACTAAATCCCTCTAGTCTAGTCAAGTCAAACCGCGGGCACCGTCTCCGAAAATTCCACGATTGTTATGAAACTTTGATGTATGGTCTACCATAAGATAAATGGATCCTTAGCTGAAAAGGGGGGGGGGGAAATAAAACATGGCCTCTACAACATATTTTTTCATTCATTAATAGAACAAAGCTTAAATAACTATAATCCCCTAACTAAACTACTAAACAAAAAAAGACTAGAATTCAATGTACTGAAAGGAACTGAAAGCTATGTACGTAGAAAATGTATAATATTAATCTCAGTCTGGGAAAGACCAAAATCTAAAGAAAGTTTAAAAGACCACGAACATAATTCAAACGGGAATGATGACTCGATAGCCCTGTCCATCTCTTGGTTGAAAATATCTCTTCGACATTAAACATTGGTTGAGATATTCCATACGAAAAACATTTGCTAAGTGCAACAAAATAACAATATTTATACCTTAAGAAGTATTTTTGTAAAGGTATCCTTACATCGTGTTAATAAAGTATACCTGTCAGAGTCAGGGCTGTCAGGGGAGGCTGCTCGTAGCGTGACGTCATGCACAGAGAGAACCTATTAAGAGCCGACCTCTCCGAGTATATTTAATATTTAAAGGACCTGATATACTAAGTAATCCCAATATGATCGGGTATCTGACTGTTAATATTAATGAACTGTCATCTATTGGTATAATCCCAGTCTTTTTAATCATGGTAGGTTCAAATTTCCAATAAATAGGAGGGTCTTTCCTTAAAATATTTTTCTCTTTGGTTTTAAATGTTTTTAAAGAATATGATATACAGAAAGGAGGCAAAACAGAGAAGATAGGGATTCTTGGGTCTCTTAAGTACTTGGGTGGCTGATTAGAAAAAAAAAAATACGCCGTTGGTACGAAACCTTTTTCAACATTCATGAGCATGACCTTAAGGTGAGTGACATCGTCTTAGAATCTGGAAGTGAATCGCTTCCTGGAGCCAACTTTGTGAAAGATACACTCACACTCTTTTAAAACTTATATCTATACATCCATCTATTTATCTATTTAACTATGATATACATATATTCTGTACAGTATGCATGTATATATTTTACACATTTACGTATAGATGTAAACAGTGTATACACACATATTTACATATACAGTACACACACATACATATACACATACATACATACACACATACACATACATACATACATACACACATACACACACGCACATATATACATACACACATACACACACACACATATATACATACACACACACACACACACATATACATACACACACACACACACACATATATATATATATATATATATATATATATATATATATATATATATATATATATATATATAATCATTATCATCATCACTGCAGGACAAAGGCCTCAAATATAGCCTTCCACTCATTTCTGTTTATAGTCTCTCTCTCTCTCTCTCTCTCTCTCTCTCTCTCTCTCTCTCTCTCTCTCTCTCTCTCTCTCTCTATATATATATATATATATATATATATATAGATAGATATATATATATATATATATATATATATATATATATATATATATATATATATATATATATATATATATATATATATATATATATGCATTGCTATATATCCGAAACAAAAGTAAATTGAAAAAAAAGTGAAATAAAGAATATAAAAAAGGGAGAAAAAGGCGATTGGGACAAAATATCTGTTTGCCAGAGCTTATACAAACGTTGGACATGTCTCTCGGTTCCCTTTAATCCATGGTCACCTATATATTGGGAGATGGTTCATAGCCTAAAGGGGAAAAGGAGAGAGAGAGAGAGAGAGAGAGAGAGAGAGAGAGAGAGAGAGAGAGAGAGAGAGATTCCATGAAGGAAGGTCGAATGGCGTCCCCGAATAGATGTAGACAGAAGGATTTTTTAAGGATATCATCTACCCTATTGATTGACAGATGAATATCTATGTTGCCAATGTGGTAACGTCCCTGAATGGTGATCGCTAGACTGGAGTTCGAGTCCCGCTCAAACTCGTTAGTTTATTTGGTCACGGCAACCTTACCATCCTTGTGAGCTAAGGCTGGGGCGTTTGGGGGAGCGTATAGCCCTATCTGCTGAGTCATCATCAGCCATTGCCTGGGCCTTGTCGGCCCTAGCTTATGTGAAGAGGGTGCCAAGCGCTGATCATATGTATATATGGTAAGTTTCTAAGGCATTGCCCTGGTTGATGAGGCAATGTCACTGTCCCTTGCCTCTGCCATTCATGAGCGGCCTTTAAAACCTTTAAATGTAGATGTTGGGATTGTGTACAGAGTTATGTGCGGTATATGCTTCTTTCAGAAACCTTTTTGGAATCAGATGTAAAGACTGGCTAAGATTACCTTACATATATTTCCTGAATAAATTATGACATTTATATTTGATATGATACTGAAACCTATTTCATGTATAACTTTTGAAATTCGATGTAAATGGTAAACTATCTTTTATTCTAAGAGAAGCATTCTTAGAACTGGAATAACATTTGGAATTCAGTTAAGAGCAGATTAGAATCTTACGAATTTGCAATGATATCTGTGGAATTCTCATATTGATATTCAAGCAGATAGGTTTACGAAACTCATTTATTAACTCCAGAATAAATTTTTGAACCATAAATAGATTTGTTTTAGTAAATATATTTCTTGAACATCTACAACTATATGTACGCAACTCTCAAAAAATTCGAGTTGAATATCAGAAGAAATATGCACCAAGGTCATCTTTTCAATTGAACTTAAAATATTATTATTTCATATTTGCCGGATCTATTATTAAAAAAGAAAATAATAACTATTTATGGTACACAAAGGGAAATCTAAAATATCGGGAATCAGCCCAAATGTTACTTATAAGAAAATTTCGTTACATACTGTATTCATCTATTACAAATTCTTTATAGATAAAGAAAAAATTGTTACATAATATATTTATATATTGCGAGTTCTTTATAAAGAAAATTTCGTTACATAATATATTTATCCATTACAGAATCTTTATAGATAAAGAAAAATTTTTTTACATGTTATATTTATCTATTACAAATTCATTACAGATAAAGAAATTTTCGTTGCATAACATATTTATCTATTACAGGATCTTTATAGATAAAGAAAATTTTGTTACATGTTATATTTATCTATTACAAATTCATTACAGATAAAGAAATTTTCGCTGCATAACATATTTATCTATTACAGGATCTTTATAGATAAGAACAATTTCCTTGCATGTTATATTTATCTATTAACAGTTCTTTATAGATAAAAAAATGTCATCGTATATTACATATATCTATTACGACCACTTTATAGACAAAGAAAATTTCATCGTATATTACATTTATCTATTACGACTTCTTTATAGATGAAGAAAATTTCATCGTATGTTACATTTATCTATTACGACTTCTTTATAGATAAAAAAAAATTTCATCGTATATTAAATTTATCTATTACGACTTCTTTATAGATAAAGCAAATTTCATCGTATATTACATTTATCTATTACGACTTCTTTATAGATAAAGCAAATTTCATCGTATATTACATCTATCTATTACGACTTCTTTATAGATAAAAAAAAATTCATCGTATATTACATTTATCTATTACGACTTATTTATAGATAAAGAAAATTTCATCGTGTATTAACATTCATCTATTACGACCTCTTTATAAAGAAAATTTCATCGTATATTACGTTTATTTATTACGACTTCTTTATATATAGAGAAAATTTCATCGTATATTACATTTATCTATTATGACTTCTTTATGTATAAAGAAAATTTCATCGTTTATTACATTTATCTATTACGATTACTTTATAGATAGAGAAAATTTCATCGTATATTACATTTATCTATTACAACTTCTTTATAGATAGAGAAAATTTCATCTTATATTACATTTATCTACAGTATTACGACTTCTTTAAAGATAAAGAAAATTTCATTGTATATTACATTTATCTATTACGACTTCTTTATCGATAGAGAAAATTTCATCGTATATTACATTTATCTATTACGACTTCTTTATAAATAAAGAAAATTTCATCGTATATTACATTTACCTATTACGACCTCTTTATAGATAAAGAAAATTTCATCGTATATTAAATTTATCTATTACGACCTCTTTATAGATAAAGAAAATTTCATCGTATATTAAATTTATCTATTACGATTACTTTATAGATAGAGAAAATTTCATCGTATATTACATTTATCTATTACGACTTCTTTATAAATAAAGAAAATTTCATCGTATATTACATTTACCTATTACGACCTCTTTATAGATAAAGAAAATTTCATCGTATATTAAATTTATCTATTACGACCTCTTTATAGATAAAGAAAATTTCATCGTATATTAAATTTATCTATTACGACTTCTTTATAGATACAGAAAATTTCATCGTATATTAAATTTATCTATTACGACTTCTTTATACTGTAGATAGAGAAAATTTCATCGTATATTATATTTATCTATTACAACTTTCTATAAAGAAAATTTCATCGTATATTACATTTATCTATTACGATTTCTTTATACTGTAGATAGAGAAAATTCCATCGTATATTACATTTATCTATTACAACTTTCTATAAAGAAAATTTCATCGTATATTAAATTTATCTATTACGACCTCTTTATAGTGTTGATAGAGAAAATTTCATCGTATATTAAATTTCTCTATTACAACTTCTTTATACTGTAGATAGAGAAAATTTCATCGTATATTACATTTATCTATTACGACCTCTTTACAGATAAAGAAAATTTCATCGTATATTAAATTTATCTATTACGACTTCTTCATAGATAAAGAAAATTTCATCGTATATTACATTTATCTATTACGACTTCTTTATACTGTAGATAGAGAAAATTTCATCGTATATTACATTTATCTATTACAACTTTCTATAAAGAAAATTTCATCGTATATTAAATTTATCTATTACAACTTCTTTATACTGTAGATAGAGAAAATTTCATCGTATATTACATTCATCTATTACGACCTCTTTATAGATAAAGAAAATTTCATCGTATATTACATTTATCTTTTACGACTTCTTTATACTGTAGATAGAGAAAATTTCATCGTATATTACATTTATCTATTACAACTTTCTATAAAGAAAATTTCATCGTATATTACATTTATCTATTACGACATCTTTATAGATAAAAAAACAATTCGTTACACATACTTATCCATTACGAGTTCTTTACGATAGATGAACAATATTATCTTTTCACTTAACAGCTCGAGATTTCCCGTTCGCATGCTGCCTATGACTGTTATAACACCACACCCCTTAATTAATCCCCTTCAGATGAAGCCATTGCGTGATGGAATCATGATTGAACTGACTGATGTGGCTGTTGCAAGGTCTCTGTTCATTGGATACGCAATGATGGGAGGAATCTACTCGGGGAGGGAACCCGAGGAACCGAACACTCTAATTATTATTATTATTATTATTATTATTATTATTATTATTATTATTATTATTATTATTATTATTATTCTACTTAAAACTATTATTATTATTATTAATTATTATTATTATTATTATTATTATTATTATTATTATTATTATTATTATTCTACTTAAAATTATTATTATTATTATTATTATTATTATTATTATTATTATTGTAATTCTACTTGAAATTATTAATTTTATTATTACTATTATTATTATTATCATTATTAGCTAAGCTACAACCCTAGTTGGAAAACTAGATACTATAAGCCCAAAGGCTCAACAGAGAAAATCGTCCAACGAGGGAAGGAAAAAATTAATAAATAAACTATAATAAAATTGATGAACAATTAAAATAACACTTAAGAGTAACATCAGAATAGATATTTTTTAAATCAACTATAAACAGAGGCTCTTATGTCAGGCCTGTTCAGCATAAAACATACGCTGCAAGTTTGAACTTTTGAAATTACACCAATTCAACTGCCTGATTAGGAAGATCATTCCACAGCTTGGTCACAACTGGAATAAAATTCCTAGAACACTGTGTAGTGTTGAACCTCGAGATGTAGAAGGCATGACTCTTAGAATGAACTGCATGCCTATAGTACATTTCTTTTAGCGATGCATATTTGCACCGACTCACAGCGGTGCCCTTTTAGCTCTGAAAAGTTTCCTGGTCGTTGATTGGTTAGAATTATCTTGTCCAACCAATCAGCGATCCGGAAACTTTTCCGAGCTAAAAGGGCACCGCTGCGAGTCGGTGCAAATATGCATCGCTAAAAGAAATGGACTATAGTATTTCGAACACATTGGGACTGTCTAGGAAGATCCAAATGCAAAGTAGGGTCATAATTCGGAAAAATCTCATATAACACGCATAACGAACTAAATGAATAACAGTGCCTGAGATTAATATCTAGATCAGGAATAAGAAATTCAATAGACCGTAAGTTCCTGTCCAACAAATCAATATGAGATTCAGCAGCTGAAGACCAGACAGGAGAACTATATTCAAAACAAGGCAGAATGAAAGAATTAAAACACTTCTCCAGAATAGATTGATCACCGAAAATCTTAAAAGACTGTTTTCGTGGACTTTAGTCAAGAGCTAAATTCCACGTTCCTGAGTAGAGAATCATTACTGATCCACGCTTCAGATGTAAACACAATGGCCTTTTCCGAAACTACATGTGATGACTTTGTATAATCGTTTGGGTCTAGGGACTCTTCTGCTAATGGAAGTCCCTCATGTGCCAGGTCACATTAGGCCTAAAAGGAGATCGCATCATGAGAGGTCTTAGTCACGAACCATAGATATTAATTGGAGGTTAAAAACAGGATACTTTGTTGATATTATTCCAAAGTCAACGGTGGATTTCGAACAAGTGTTGTAGAATATTTGTATCTATATACGAACAAGAATCCTAGGAGTAACCGGATGAAAAATCTTTATCACAAACAATGTTTAGCCAGTTATCTTTTATGGTAAGATGGGTTGTACAGGACACTTTCAATTTACCTTTTCGTGTTTATAGATGTCGTCTCCTCTGTTTGTGACTCTGGTTATCCATTTTGGTTTTAGGCATGAAAATATCTTCAATCTAACCCTGTTTAAATAAATAGAACTACGTAATAGCAATGGGTACCTTGGTAACTTTATATTCTCTCTGGTCATCCATTTTGGTTTTAGGCATGAAAATATCTTCAATCTAACCCTGTTTAAATAAATAGAACTACGTAATAGCAATGGGTACCTTGGTAACTTTATATTCTCTCTGGTCATCCATTTTGGTTTTAGGCATGAAAATATCTTCAATCTAACCCTGTTTAAATAAATAGAACTACGTAATAGCAATGGGTACCTTGGTAACTTTATATTCTCTCTGGTCATCCATTTTGGTTTTAGGCATGAAAATATCTTCAATCTAACCCTGTTTAAATAAATAGAACTACGTAATAGCAATGGGTACCTTGGTAACTTTATATTCTCTCTGGTCATCCATTTTGGTTTTAGGCATGAAAATATCTTCAATCTAACCCTGTTTAAATAAATAGAACTACGTAATAGCAATGGGTACCTTGGTAACTTTATATTCTCTCTGGTCATCCATTTTGGTTTTAGGCATGAAAATATCTTCAATCTAATCATGTTTAAATAAACAGAACTACGTAATAGCAATGGGTACCTTAGTAACTTTATATTCTCTCTGGTCATCCATTTTGGTTTTAGGCATGAGAACATCATCTATTCAATCGTGTGTAAATAAACAGAAGTACATCATAGCAATGGGTACCTTAGTAACTTTAGATAAAAGAAAATCGTCCCTTCTCATAGCATGAGTCTCGTCTAATCTTCCCCGTTGCTCCCTCTTCTTGCTTTTCCCAACAAAGAAACGAGGAAAGAAATAGCATTTTGTAAATGACTCCTTCTACACTTGGGAGCTAATCGATAAGAAGTACTTTACGTCTCCCCCATTATTCCGCTTCGGTAAGAAAATTTTTTTTTTTTTTTGCCTTTTTCTCTGCCTTATATATTTGGACAAATTATTTTACCACTTTACTTTGTTGTGTTGATCCTTTGTTCTATGTAGAAATGAATAGAAATGACAATTGTCTCCCGTGCGTAGCCATACATTTTTTGGATTGTTATAAATATATTTTTAAGATGTCTCTATTTGTTTTCCCGTTATAAACAAAACTTTCGTTTTATCGGACCAAAAGCTCTATTCTCTAAAGAAATATTGAATGAAATCGTATGAAAAATATAACAAATTATCGTCAACACTTGCATCATAGACTACGATATTTCATAAAACATAAAGCTTCTCATATGCAGAGCGAAAAGAATGTTTTACAAGACATTTACATACTAAAGGAGATATGGGATAAGCCCCGTTTACTCAAGACTGCTTCACAATATTCGGTGGAATTTCGTCTTTTACTTCTATCCACAGGCATCCTGTAATCCAGCTACAAAAAAAAAAAAGGGAGAAAAAAATAGAATAAAAAGTATCTTCTATGGTGAGGGTTTGAGGTTAGGCAAAAAAGAGAAGGAAAAAACCCGGGACCAAAAAGGATGCCAAACAGCATACTTCAGATGTCGCATCTTCTTCTCCTTCTTCTTTTTCTTCTTCTTCTTGTGGTTAAAAGAAAAATTTCCTTCCGTGGCAGGTTGCTACGGAATTCAGTAAGAATAGGCACGATAAGGAATTCAGTAAGAATAAGCACGATACAGAATTCAGTAAGAATAGGCACAATAAGGAGTTAAGTAAGCAGAAACACGATACGGAATTCAGTATGAATAGACACGACACGGAATTCAGTAAGAATAGCTGCGATACGGAATTTATTAAGAATAGGCATGATTACGGAATTCAGTAAGAATAATCACGATAAGGAATTCAGTAAGAATAGGCATGATACAGAATTCAGTAAGAATAGGCACGATAAGGAATTCAGTAAGAATAGGCACGATATGGAATTTATTAAGAAGAGGCATGATGCGGAATTCAGTAAGAATAGGCCCGATAAGGAATTCAGTAAGAATAGGCGCGATACGGAATTCAGTAAGAATAAGCACGATATGGAATTCAGTAAGATTAGGCACGATACGGAATTCAGTAAGATTAGGCAAGATATGGAATTCAGTAAGAATAGACACGATACGGAATTCAGTAAGAATAAGCACGACGTAGAATTCAGTAAGAATAGACACAATACAGAATTCAGTAAGGACAGGCACGATACGGAATTCAGTAAGAACAGGCACACTACGGAATTCAGTAAGAATAGACATGATATGGAATTCAGTAAGAATAGGTGCGGTACGGAATTCAGTGAGAATAGACATGATACGGAATTCAGTAAGAATAGGCGCGATACGGAATTCAGTAATATTAGGTACAATACAGAATTCAGTAAGAATAGGCACGTTACTGAATTCAGTAAGAATAAGCACGGTACAGAATCTGATAAGAATAGGCACGATAAGGAATTCAGTAAGAATAGGCATGGTGCAGAATTCAG
>NC_090740.1:13921503-13939003 GCF_036898095.1 Palaemon carinicauda | reverse complement strand
ACTTTTTTCTTTTGAGCTACGGACATTGGGAAAGACAAAGGCAATTCAATTTTCTTTCTTTGGAAAAAAGAAACTAGAAACAAAGAAAATTTACAAAAAAAAATGTAGTAAGATTAAAGGATGATCAAAAGAAAGATAAAAAAGTAATTTTGTTAAACTTATGAATAAGAGTCAGACATTCCTCTCACATATTTCTATAGTTATTTATTATGAATATTCTTAACAATGACTACATTGTATTGTATTGTTTCCAACTAAAAGATACTAATACCTTAAGGCTAATTTCAGTAAAAACCACAAATATAGATTTAACAGAGCCCTGCTCCATTAGATAGAAAAGTCTTTTCAAGGGAATATAAAGCAATGTTTAGAATATATAGCGACACAGACAAACAGGGACCCTTATCACAAACTGCAGTATTATGCATTGAACGAGGTTCAAGATGATAATAGGAATGAAGTAGCAATCCAGGATAGCATTAGCAAGGACTTTCTTCCTCTCCACTCGCACATTACAACAACAAAAGGATTTAAGACGAACAAAACAGGTCGCACCTCGGTCGGATGCTAAGCCATTAGTGTTAGAGCAGCCAGGTAGTCATTCACACGTTGTCTGATAGAATCAGTGTTGGGCAAGACCCCCGGCGCAATGGGAACAATTGGAACCCAATTTCGGCGGTAAAGAATAAGGATAAAAGCATCGCAAGCCTCCATTAGCAGTGGCCTGACTACAGAGACAGGGAATTGAATCATCGTCTTGCAATGCCTCTGTCACTTCCAGGCTTTCATTCTGTGCTGCTGCTGCAGCTTCTGCTTCTGCTTTTCCTGCCTCTGCTGCTACTGCTTCTGTTTCTGCTTTTCCTGCCTCTGCTGCTACTGCTTCTGTTTCTGCTTTTCCCGCCTCTGCTGCTACTGCTGATATTCCCGAGGCCGCCTCTCCTCCACCGCCCCTATTAATAACGCCATTTGGCGAATCTTGATTCCTCTTTTTCTTCTCAGTGAATTGTGCGATAATCGTATCTCCCAAGTATCGACCCATTCCGATCTCCGACCCTCTGGTACTTTGATATGTTGCTGCAGTTATTAGCTGATTGGAATGACCGCATTAAGGTTATTGGCCCAATCTCGAGGGAACGAAGCACTTTCTGTGAGGTTCTCAACCACCGAGATTCTCATTTCTCTTCTCTTTCTCAGCAACAAGATTCTGTTGTATATTACGGAGATTCATAAAAGGGGATGTAAGAAAATTCAATTAAAAGTGAAGGTCTGGTATTTTTTTTTTAATTAACACTGTAGTAGGGATTAGAATACTACTACAGTTCGTATCGTAGAAAGCGACTTAAAGGACAGCTTTTGCCTTGCAGTCCTGTGTTCTAGCAAGAGTCTAGGCACATTGCCAAGAACTGTAGAAACTGCTGTAGTTAACTATTTAATGAAAGATTGGGCCCACCGCCCATAACTCTGGCTGACGACTGTAATGGCACGCGATTGTAAAAGCTTGCCAAATTATAAACCATGCCTGATGATGATAGAAGATGCATCCGGCAACTTACCATTTAATGAAGGGATAACGATGGAAAAAAAAAAAGTCAGGCATTTTCAACCGGAGCATCGGGTCATTGCTTATGACTAGTATTCAGAGAATAAATTAAACGCGCCCTTCCTCTCCTCTTGTCAGCCTTGACTGCATACAAAATTACTTTTGAATAAGGTTCAATATTCACTAATCAAATATATTCATATATTTCTTTCAGCTTAAACGGGTGATGAATAACTACTGACAAAAAGATAACTGTTTATTTGTGTGAGTGATAATCATAGTAACGCTCTTTCCCTCCTCTTGCCAGACACAAAAACAAAAATATCATAAGCCCTGAGTCCCACGTAAGCTCTTCGACAGCATAAAATGCTAAGCGTTTTCATTAAGCTTTTATGATATTGAGCCAACAATCGGAGAGGACCTTTAGTTACTGAAAAAGGATTCTTAAGGAATGCACTTTAGAAATGTAATGGGTAAATGTGCCATGGAAGTGGAAAATTTTACTTCTCCATAAATGGTATACATGACACTACTGAAATTCTAAACCGAATCCTTGATAGTGTTAGAGAATGGATGACATTTAAACAACTAAAATTAAATGAGAACAAAACTGAATTAATGGTGGTGGGCAAGAGAAACAGTGTGAGAAACTTAGGTGATATTCAAATTAACAGAAATAATGACTCTGTGCCGATATCTAGTAAAGTTCGAGATTTAGGTGTATTTCTTGACTGTGACCTGTCTCTAAATGCCCAAATAAAACTGGTGGTTATCATCTAAGAAATATTGTGTTTATAAAAAAGTACCATGACGAAAATTCTGTAAAGAAACTTGTTATGAACTGTTATTACCAGGATTGACTACTGCAACTCCATCTATTACAATTTACCAAAAGTGCAACTCAAGAAATTACAAAAAATGATAAACAGAGGAGCAAGACTGATAAAAGGTGTCCCACCTAGAGAAAGGATCACCCCTATACCAACTGATTTACACTGGCTGCCGATTCAAGCGAGAATTGAATCTAAAATATGTACAATAACCCACCGAGTTATCAGAACCGGTCGTCCAAAATACTTAAGAGAATTGCTACATATTGCGCAGCCAACAAATCGTGTCGACACGAAAATAGTTACAGAGGGCTTCATACTGTTGGAACCTAGATATTTGTCTACTTTAGGCTCCAGAGCCTTTAAATATGCGGCCCCGGGACTATATGATAAGTTCCACGAAACATTCGAATGATTGAAGACATTAAGACTTTCAAGAGGAAACTGAAGACTTTCTTATTTCATGAGCCTTTTGACAGTGATGATTTAACAGTAAATGAACAATATGTGATATGAAATGTTAAATACTGTGAACGAACAAGGTAAAACGACAGTGGAGATCCAGAAGAGAGTGGGGTTCCCCTGCTGTATGGGACCGGAAAAGCAGCCATCAAAGTAAGTAATTAATGCTAAAATGTTTCGTTAATTACAAGGGTAAACCCGCTAAATTCTCTTAATTTCTTTCAGCTGGTATACTGAAATTAAGTGTTTTATCAGGGTTATTGTTAAATGATCCCAGAAATAGTAAGCAATCAAAAATAACATTAGTCTTACTGGAGAGAAGAATATACTTCTGAAATAAACATCCAGACTTTCATACGTAAATATCGTAAATATTCGGAATGGAAAATGGATGAAAAATTAACAGCCAATTTCAGCTACCACAACTCATGGTCATCTCGTTTTTCATATAACCACAATTGTTAAGATAAAACTGTGAACATGAGTAAAATTAGTTACAAAATTGTTTAATATTGTATATAAATAAACACACACATACATACATACATATATATATATATATATATATATATATATATATATATATATATATATATATATATATATATGTATACACATATATATGATATATATATATATATATATATATATATATATATATATATATATATGTATACACATATATATGATATATATATATATATATATATATATATATATATATATATATATATATATATATATATATATATATATATATCACTGTTTATGGTGTTTCTATGTCAATTTGTACTCACAAATGTTCTTCGTTCGTCAATCCATCATCTTCTCTTCCTTTCCCTGCTTCATTTGCAATCGCTAGTAACCATTTCTGTTATTCTTAATGTCCATCTATCTGTCATTCTCATTACATGTTCTGGTTTTGCCCATTTCCTTTCCTTATATGTTGTTAGAATCCTCTACCTCAGTTTGTTGCCGTATCCATCTTGCTCTCTCTGTCTGTCTCATAGTGTAATTCCCATTATAATTCTTTCCACATGTATATATATATATATATATATATATATATATATATATATATATATATATATATATATATATGTATATTTATATATATATATGTATATATATGTGTGTGCATACATATATATACACATATACAATTATATATATAAATATATATATATATATATGTATATATATGTATATATATATGTATATATATGTGTGTGTGTGTGTATGTGTGTATGTGCGCGTGTGTGTATGTGTGTGTGCATGCGTGTGCGTGTGAAGACCAAGCAAGAGATTTTCAAGAGAAGTGTTACAAATGAAGAGAAGTCTATGTTAGATAAACAAGGATGAAAAGAGCATCCTCATACAGAAAGTTACTCAAAAATAAACATTAAAAACTCTGAAGAGGAGGTGGGTTCATCTACGCCCTAGGGAGATATTTACAATACTAATTTTGACGGATGCCTAATATGTCATTATTTCTTATTAATGATTAACCACTTAAGCTTAGTCTTTTTAGTAAACAGTAGTTAGCTCAGAGGTTACTAAAGTTTTTCAGGCTGGCACCCCCTTGGTTTCCAGATGAGGTCCTTTCACACCCCCTCCCCCTCTGATACACTTTGAGCTATGCTATTCGTTTATATTATTATTATTATTATTATTATCATTATTATTATTATCAAATGCTAAGCTACAATCCTAGTTGGAAAAGCAGGATGCTATAAGCCCAGGGGCTCCAACAGGGAAAATAGCCCTGTGAGGAAAGGAAATAAGGAAAAATAAAATATTTTAAGAATAGTAACAACATTAAGATGAATATTTCCTATATAAACTTTAAAAACTATAACAAAACAAGAGGAAGAGAAACTAGATACAAAAGTGTGCCCGAGTGTACCCTCAAGCAAGAGAACTCTAACCCAAGACAGTGGAATACCATGGTACAGAGGCTATGGCACTACCCAAGACTAGAGACCAATGGTTTGATTTTGGAGTGTCCTCCTAGAAGAGCTGCTTATCATAGCTGAAGAGTCTCTTCTACCCTTACCAAGAGGAAAGTAGCCACTAAAATTAGAGTGCAGTTGTTAATCCCTTGAGAGAAGAGGAATAGTTTGATAATCTCAGTGTTATCAGGTGTATGAGGACAGAGGAGAATCTGTAAAAAATAATTCTAATGACAATTTTATTATCTATAAAACTCCATAAAAGTTTCCTTGCCTTAGTGTTTAAGACATGTTTTGTCCTTAAGATTTCATAAAAATAGTAAGCTAGTAATAGATTAAATTAGCTTAATTCCACCAGGTCACTCCTAACAGCACGTTTCGCCTCACAGCCCCCAAATATCAATCCACCACCCACCAGAGATCGGTTCCGCCCACTTTATGAACCATAGGATTAGCTTAACGAGCTATTAGATTGCTAACAAAACATAGTAACTGACACAGGGGCTTAGATGTTACTAAGGTGTTTAATGTATTTATGGTTAGGTAAGGTATGGTAAGAATTTATTCTTTCTAATACATTGCGGTGACAAAATTATTGTCGTTTTCATCCCATTATATTCCTTTTACTTCTACACCCTATCAGTTTATTTTTCCTACGCCTTATTCTTTTTATTATGCTAATGAACGTTGTTATCCTTATGCCTGTAATGTTTCTTATGATTCTATTCTACCCCTCTTAATTCCTTTCTATAATTTTAAAACCTAACCCAACTTATTAAGCAAGGTTGCCATATGGTGCGCCCAAATTTCTCTCCGATTTCTTTTTCTTCATCGTATTTCTAAAACTTTTTTACCTCTGTTATACATGTATTCCACTTATCCACTTCTTATCGTGAGCTTACACAGGAAAATTATGGTAAAACACTTAAGTGATCGTGTCTAATAATATATTTTTACAGATATGAATTTATTGTACTTTAATAATTTTATATATTCTCTTGTCCACTCCTCCATTCATCAACCAAGGACATAATATTTTTTATAATAATAATAATAATAATAATAATAATAATAATAATAATAATAATAATAAATTATCAACAAGAAACATTGGGAAGATTTTTGTTACTGAAGAATAAAAAGTTTGTTTGCTTAATCTTAAAATTGAAACCGTCTAAAATGCCAATACAAAGTATATATCTAATTTGCGCATACCAATGATCTAGAGTTGAATACGAGAGAGAGAGAGAGAGAGAGAGAGAGAGAGAGAGAGAGAGAGAGAGAGAGAGAGAGAGAGAGAGAGGCACGTCTCCCTAATTCACCCTACGGACCTTTGGGGGCGGCAATACTTCAGGCGAACCGTAAATCTTATTGAGTAAATAAAATTATCCTTACTCGAATGAATACAACGTTTCTTTAGAAAGGAAGATAAAATAAGATTTATTCCAACAAATGATTCCTCTATGAATATTTGAGTGGGAGGCAGTCTTTGAAATCCGGAGTTAGACAAAGGGGTACATAGCATTCTTTGTAGTAGTATCTGGGTTTTTTGTTTGTTTGTTTGTTTTATGCCGCGCATTGTGTGACGCCACGTCCAGTGGGGTTTCCGAGAATTTCACTTTGGGAGAGTATATATGAAGTAGCAAAGGGCTGGTTGTTTCATCACAACTACGAAAAGCTTTTGATACTTGATTTGGCATTGCATGTGTCTCATTTGATACTTGATTTGGCATTGCATGTGTCTCATTTGATACTTGATTTGGCAATGCATGTGTCTCATTTGATTCTTGATTTAGCATTGCATTTGTCTCATTTGATACTTGATTTGGCATTGCATGTGTCTCATTTGTCTCATTCGATACTTGATTTGGCATTGCATTTGTCTCATTTGATACTTGATTTGGCATTGCATGTGTCTCATTTGATACTTGATTTAGCATTGCATTTGTCTCATTTGATACTTGATTTGGCATTGCATTTGTCTCATTTGTCTCATTCGATACTTGATTTGGCATTGCATGTGTCTCATTTGATACTTGATTTGGCATTGCATGTGTCTCATTTGATACTTGATTTGGCATTGCATGCGTCTCATTTGATACTTGATTTGGCATGGCATTTGTCTCATTTGATACTTGATTTGGCATTGCATGTATCTTATTTGATACTTGATTTGGCATTGCATGTGTCATTTGATACTTGATTTGGCATGGCATTTGTCTCATTTGATACTTGATTTGGCATTGCATGTGTCTCATTTGATACTTGATTTGGCATTGCATGTGTCTCATTTGATACTTGATTTGGCATTGCATGTGTCTCATTTGATACTTGATTGGGCACTGCAATTGTCTCATTTGATACTTGATTTGGCATGGCATGTGTCTCATTTGATACTTGATTTGGCATTGCATGCGTCTCATTTGATACTTGATTTGGCATTGCATGTGTCTCATTTGATACTTGATTTGGCATAGCATGTGTCTCATTTGATACTTGATTGGGCACTGCATGTGTCTCTTTTGAGACTTGATTAGGCACTGCATGTGTCTCATTTGATACTTGATTTGGCATTGCATGTGTCTCTTTTGATACTTGATTTTTCATTGCATGCGTCTCATTTGATACTTGATTTGGCATTGCATGTGTCATTTGTTACTTGATTTGGCATTGCATTTGTCTCATTTGTCTCATTTGATACTTGATTTGGCATTGCATGTGTCTCATTTGATACTGGATTTGGCATTGCATGTGTCTCCCTTGATACTTGATTTAGCATTGCACGTGTCTCATTTGATACTTGATTTGTCATTGGATGCGTCTCATTTGATACTTGATTTGTCATTGCATGCGTCTCATTTGATACTTGATTTGGCATTGCATGTGTCTCATTTGTTACTTGATTTGGCATTGCATTTGTCTCATTTGTCTCATTTGATACTGGATTTGGCATTGCATGCGTCTCATTTGATACTGGATTTGGCATTGCATGTGTCTCATTTGATACTGGATTTGGCATTGCATGTGTCTCCCTTGATACTTGATTTAGCATTGCACGTGTCTCATTTGATACTTGATTTGGCATTGCATGTGTCTCATTTGATACTGGATTTGGCATTGCATGTGTCTCCCTTGATACTTGATTTAGCATTGCACGTGTCTCATTTGATACTTGATTTGGCATTGCATGTGTCTCATTTGATACTTGATTTGTCATTGCATGCGTCTCATTTGATACTTGATTTGGCATTGCATGTGTCTCATTTGTTACTTGATTTGGCATTGCATTTGTCTCATTTGTCTCATTTGATACTGGATTTGGCATTGCATGTGTCTCATTTGATACTGGATTTGGCATTGCATGTGTCTCATTTGATACTGGATTTGGCATTGCATGTGTCTCCCTTGATACTTGATTTAGCATTGCACGTGTCTCATTTGATACTTGATTTGGCATTGCATGTGTCTCATTTGATACTGGATTTGGCATTGCATGTGTCACAGTCGATACTTGATTTGGCATTGCATGTGTCTCAGTTGATACTTGATTTGGCATTGCATGCGTCTCATTTGATACTTGATTTGGCATTGAACGTGTCTCAGTTGATGCTTGATTTAGCATTGCATGTGTCTCATTTGATACTTGATTTGGCATTGCATTTGTCTCATTTGTCTCAGTTGATATTTGATTTTGGCATTGCATGTGTCTCATTTGATACTTGATTTAGCATTGCATGTGTCTCAGTTGATACTTCATTTGGCATTGCATGTGTCTCATTTGATACTTGATTTGGCATTGCTTGTGTCTCAGTTGATATTTGATTTGGCATTGCATGTGTCTCAGTTGGTACTTGATTTGGCATTGCATGTGTCTCATTTGATACTTGTATTGGCATTGCATTTGTCTTATTTGTCTCAGTTGATATTTGATTTGGCATTGCATGTGTCTCATTTGATACTTGATTTGGTATTGCATTTGTCTCATTTGTCTCAGTTGATATTTGATTTGGCATTGCATGTGTCTTATTTGATACTTGATTTAGCATTGCATGTGTCTCAGTTGATACTTGATTTGGCATTGCATGTGTCTCATTTGATACTTGATTTAGCATTGCATGTGTCTCAGTTGGTACTTGATTTGGCATTGCATGTGTCTCATTTGATACTTGATTTGGCATTGCATTTGTCTTATTTGTCTCAGTTGATACTTGATTTGGCATTGCAGGTGTCTCATTTGGTACTTGATTTAGCATTGCATGTGTCTCAGTTGATACTTGATTTGGCATAGCATGTGTCTCATTTGATACTTGATTTAGCATTGCATGTGTCTCAGTTGGTACTTGATTTGGCATTGCATGTGTCTCATTTAATACTTGATTTGGCATTGCATTCGTCTTATTTGTCTCAGTTGATACTTGATTTGGCATTGCATGTGTCTCATTTGATACTTGATTTGGCATTGCATTTGTATCATTTGTCTCATTTGATACTTGATTTGTCATTGCATTTGTCTCATTTGTCTCAGTTGATACTTGATTTGGCATTACATGCGTTTCAAGTATTTCTTTACTATGACATAAACAAAAACATTTCAGGAGTGGAATCTCTATATTAGCTAGTAAGTAAGGATTACCTGCATTCGAAACAACAGCATCGAGAAAATGGAATAACGATTTTCATACAGAATTTCAAGAACTTTCGTAAGCATTCTACGGAACTAACCAGCCTCGTGTTTTCATTGTAAACAGTGCAGCAGCTGGTTTCATTATCACCTAAGTATAATCACCGTGGAGATTCCGGGGGAAATAAACCCCACCCCCGGATGACGCGTTAACAGCTGTCACAACATATCCCATTAAAGTGATTATAAGTTAGTATAGCTTGAAATTTGTAAGAATACGTATTGTAACCGTTGCTAACGTGGGGGACGACGTGATTGGCTATGATGTCATCAAGGGGTGGAGCTTATTTTACCCGGAATCTTTGCGGTGACTTTAGTTTTATGAAATATTTTTAATTTAAACCACTTTCCTCTCAAACAGTTTCATTTACTTCTCACTTATCATGGCACTTCAAAGAAAGATTATAGTTTTCATGGAATGATTCTTTTTTTATATCCTTTCACAAGCTTTCACATTTGTGAATATTTTCTACTATCATTCACAGTTCCACATGCAGTTATACTATTTCAGGCAAGTTTTTCACAATTTCCCCCCACCATTGCCCGTAATTTTCAAAGGGGGACATTTGCTGAGTGGACATTGGATTTAATGTTAAATTCTATCATATCAGTCTCCCTACCCATATCACAATCGCGTAGCATAAACAGCTTAATACTAATGGGTTGTTTAAAAAAATACAGTCAAAATAATGAACGTCTTTTGTGCAACATCAGTGATTTATCAATAATAATGTTTTCAATTAATAAAATCATTAATTTCATTTTCTTATTGATCAGATCATAAGAACTACCAATTTTGTATGGGAGATAATTTCTAGGATATAATCTATTGTCTTTAAAATGTAGCATACTTGACAATTAGATATTAATCATAAACTGTAGTTTTTCAAAAGCTGATGATTACTTAAGAGTCTTTTTGATCAATATTCTTCAAGCTGAATCTATTCTTTTAGAACTATGAGCCATGAACCGACAAAAATACATACGTTTTAGCTAGTTATGTGTTTCTATTCAACGCAAAATAGAATCGAAATAGAGCTGAATAATCACATTTATGCGTATAGTACCGATATGTTTCCTTAAGTATGATGTTTGATGTTTCAAGGTAAAATTAAAATAAGAATAGACCAGTTTCCGTAATAATTGGGCTTATACCACAAATTGTTGAATGCCACCGTTCTATCAGAAAATATACAAAATGCTTAGCCATGAATTATCCATAACCATCGTATTGTGCTCTATATCAGAATCAGTACTGTATCAACGCATAGCGCAGCCCTTAGGCTTTGAGCTTCTTTGGGCCCTTCGACATCTACCTTAGCCACCCCCTAAGGAATTCCACGTTCTCCTATTGCATAATTTATTACACTAATATTACAAATGATACTACAATTATCCATGATTTTAACATTTAAGAGTAAAAGTTGCATAGGCCTCTGCTTTTGGCAGCCCCCTAGGTTTCTTCCTAGACAGGTTTGGGGATAATGCGACACTGATTATAACCATGTGGGGGAATATTATAATTATTATTATTATTATTATTATTATTAATTGCTAAGCTACAACCCTAGTTGGAAAAGCAGAACGCTATAATCCCAGGGGCCCCAACAGGGAAAATAACCCAGTGAGGAAAGGAAACAAGGAAAAATAAAATATTCTAAGGACAGTAACAATAAATAATTCCTATATAAACTATAAATGCTTTAACAAAACAAGAGGAAGAGATATTAGATAGAATAGCGTGCCTGAGTGTACCCTCAAGCAAGAGAACTCTAACCCAAGGCAGTGGAAGACCATGGTACAGAGGCTATGGCACTACCCAAGACTAGAGAACAGTGGTTTGATTTTGGAGTGTCCTTCTCCTAGAAGAGGTGCTTACCATGGCTAAAGAGTCTCTTCTATCCTTACCAAGAGGAAAGTAGCTACAGAGCAATTGCAGTGCAGTAGTTAACCCTTTGGGTGAAGAAGAATACAATGATGATGTCTCTTCTTCACTTTCTGTAATCACCCATATTAACAACCAAAGCTTGTGATGCTTTTAGTCTCTTCTATTAAAGAAGTGGTTGAATTACTTTCTCGGTCTTGAAATTCTGGTAAACTGAGCAATAGCTGTGAAGAGGACTCGGCAATGAAATTCAGATATCTGTATTAATGACAATGTTTTCAAGAGCATTGTGGGTATGTGAGCGACTAATGTATAGACAAAAAAAATTATCTAATTAGGAATACAAGTGAGATGTTAAAGTATAATGAAATATAAAGCAGGCGATGCATTGAAACTAGCAAAAGAAGTGTTTTTTTACCGGTGTTAAAAAAAAGGTAAAGTACAGGAAAATCTATCTATCTAAATATCAACATTATATATATATATATATATATATATATATATATATATATATATATATATATATATATATATATATATATATATATATATATATATATATATATATATAAACTTATATATCTACGTGTGTACGTGGGTAACATACTGTATTTTTTTAACCCCACACAGTTATTTCCTCTCGACAGAAGTTCAGGGTGGTAGTACCACGCTGTTTTCCTTGATCCAAGTGAAAACTAATACCAATTTACTATTGGGATGCAAGTGATAGTTAGAAATCGAATTCACGGTTAGAAATCTTCAACCTGAGATAATATACTCGTATATTAGCAAAGAGTTAATTTTTTTTTACATATTTTATTATCTAGTAGAATTGTTTTGTATTACGTTACGAGAGCCTGAACTTTGATGAAAATGATTAGTTTTTTGAAGAAGTTATGAAGATAAATTTAAATAAACAATACCAATAAACTTCCATTGAGTTCATGGGAGAAAAACAGAAATTAAATTACCGTTCTGAACGCTTACTTGTACCTTCAAAATTGACTTGCGTTTCTTCACTAACAATCTTTTTTTATGAATAACCAAGTTAGCCATAATATGGGCTACCTTTTCTTTACTGCAGTCATTCTCTTGGATATCAGATTTGGCCAAAATGACCCTTTAGATACTCACCACATGCTCCCCCCTCCCCCTCGTCTCTTTAAAGGGGTCCCTTCCCTTTCCCAAATTTCCGAGCCAAGTCCGCTACTGTTGGAGAGTTGCCATTGCCATTTGCAATTTAAATACTGCATAATGCCCGAGACATTATGACCAGGTTACATAAAATCCATCCTTCGAATTCAGGAATAAGTTTATCTCATATGACATTCGTCCTTTTTAAATTCAGGACTATAGGACTCTTGTCTCCTTTATGATCCGGAATTTTAATTGCAGCCTCTCATTAAATAATGAAAAGGTCAAAATCTCTCTCTCTCTCTCTCTCTCTCTCTCTCTCTCTCTCTCTCTCTCTCTCTCTCAACTAGAACTTTGATTCACTATAACCTCAGCGTTCGCTGCACGAAGATAAATTTATTATCAACAAATGATAATTAAAATTGGCCTGTAAAAAAGATTAAAACCAAATGCAACAAAAGTACTTCACCAAAATTTCTAAACATTGGAATAAACATATTAGAGTGAAGAAATGAAGCTGATAAGTGGAAATTTGCTAAAAATAAAAGAATGAAAACAAAACAAAACGTACCTCAAGCACGGAAGCAGGAAGGCGAGGAAAATGATGACAAAAAGAATAAAGGAAGGACAGGCAAAGAAGAAGAAAAAGGAGGAGGAGGAGGAGTAGGAAGGAGGAGGAGGAGTAGGAAGGAGGAGGAGGAGTAGGAAGGAGGAGGAGGAGTAGGAAGGAGGAGGAGGAAGGAGGAGAAAGGTCTGCAGTCAGAAGAAGTCGTGGTGCGTGAGGGGGGGAAGAAGCCCTTTGAGTGATTCTCCTGAGCGTTGGCCTCTGTTTCCGGAGAAAAACAAAAGGTGAGCCTGAGGGAGGCGGAGCCAGTGTCCCAGGGCCAGTAATCATTAAGAGAGCTACAAAAGAGCCAACAAAGAACGAATGGAAAATATCTTGAGTGAGGAAGTCTTGGTTGAAGAAAAAGAAACTTTAAAAAAGTAGAAAAAGGAGGAAAAAATAATAAAAAGGAAAAGGAATCCTGTGTACTGGAGGGCATCTTCTAAAGGCGGAGGTGCTTGCTTTTTCCTTTGTTTCTTAGTAATAGCCTTTTCTCGTCTGGTTATTTTGTGGGGTGGAAAAAAGGATGCTGACGCACACAGATTACTCTCATTTACTGTGTGGTAGAGATTTCATCTATTGCCATTTGTGCTTGGTGTATTGGAATTACGTATTCAATGAACTTCAGTATTTGTTACTGTGTTGGTACAGCTACTACTGATTATTATTATTATTATTATTATTATTATTATTATTATTATTATTATTATTATTATCTGCTAAGCTACAACCCCAGTTGGAAAAGCCGGATGCTATAAGCAACAACATTAAATTAAATATCTCCTATATAACTATAAAAAACTTTAACAATCAGGAGAAAGAGAAATTATATAGAACAGTGTGCCCCGAGTGTACCCTCAAACAAGAGAACTTTAACCGAAGACAATGGAAGACCATGGTACAGAGGCTATGGTGCTACCCAAGGCTAGAGAATAATGGTTTGATTTTCGAGTGTCCTTCTCATAGAAGATAATGATAATGACATCGATGATAAATATCAGGATTATGATTATTATTGAAAATTAGAATAAAAAAAAACTTAAATGGAACAAATGATATAGGTATAATTGGCAAAGCAACTAAACTTTTCCATGGAAAAGAGGTTGCTATGGCCTGATTGGTAACGTCTCTGCCTGGTGTTTACCAGTCTGGAGTTCGAGTCCCGCTCAGACTCGTTAGTGCCATTAGTGTCTGCAACCATATCATCCTTGTGAGCTAAGGGTGGGGGGTTTAGCAGCCACTGCCTGGCCCTCCCTGGTCCTAGCTTGGGTGGAGAGGAGGCTTGAGTGCTGATCATATAATATATGGTCAATGTCTAGGGCATTGTCCTGATTGCTAGGGCAATGTCACTGTCCCTTGCCTCTGCCATACATGAGTGACCTTTAAAACCTTTAAACCTTTAAAGAGAAGGAAACATCAAAGATACAATACAATAACCAGAAATACTATGAAACAGAGAGATTCTGGTTATCTGCAACATTTGCACTATTCCCTAGGATTTTGAAGGAACAGATTATTATTATTATTATTATTATTATTATTATTATTATTATTATTATTATTATTATTATTATTATTATTATTATTATTATTATTATTATTATTAATTATTATTATTATTACTTGCTAAGCTACAGCCCTAGTTGGAAAAGCAGCATGCTATAAGCCGAAGGGCTCTAACAGGGAGAATAACCCCGTGAGGACAGGAAACAAGAAAAAAATATATCATCTTAAGAACAGTAACAACATTGAAATAAAATTAACCTATATGAAATATTAAGCATAGTTAACCAAGCTTGGTTTATTTCCTGACATAAGGATTTATCTTAATGACATTAAAACTTAAAGATCAACTCTCAGATTTTGCGTTAATCGATTTTATCATCACAGAGCAAGAGGTTTCAAGAAAGTGCACCGAAACTTCAGCAGAGTTCTAATCATCTTACAAGATCAGGTGGAGAGAAAGGGAGACGAAATTCCCAGATCATTCACTAGTTTATTAAGCTTCGACTTTTTTTGTTTTGTGATTTTCTGTAATCTCTAAAATAGTCCTTTTTTATATTTTGTGATTTTCTGTAATCTCCAAAATATTTCTTTCGTGCTCACTTTGAATCACAACATATCACAACATTCTTGTGATTTTCTGTAATCTCTCAAATATTTGTTTCGTGCTCACTTAGAATCTCAACATTCTTGTGATTTTCTGTAATCTCTAGAATATTTCTTTCGTGCTCACATGGAATCACAACATTCCTGTAGTTTTCTGTAATCTAAAATATTTTTTTCGTGCTCACTTAGAATCTCAACATTTTTATAGTCTTCTGTAATCTCTAAATTATTCATTTGGCAGATATCTCTTCTTTTTTAGATTCTCTTCGACTATAAGATTATTTTGCGTTCAGAAATTCTCTATCGTTGATTTTCTGATATTTCTAAAATGTACAGTATCGTCAAAATTGTATCTCGCTTCGAAGAAACACTTTTCCGTTTATCTCTTGCTTTTTCCTTAGGCTTTCTCCAGCGTTAGCTTCTTTTTCATGCTTTGGTTCTTTTTCCATCTCACATTTTCGCTTCTCCACTATTTTCTTAAACATTTGTATCCTCACCTTTCGTCTATTTTTTCTTTTAAACTTCAAGTCTTTCGTTTTAGTTTTTCCGCATCGCTTTTGGATTATTTTTCGATTCTTGTGATGGGAGAGAAAGACGAATTAATACGTATGTATTTATAGACTCCAAAAAGGGTTACATACTGGTGACAATTGCATGTTTACATTCAACGGTGTTTTGTGAATGAGTTTGGCATTGGCATAAAAATAGATAACATAATAACAGAAAGATAATAACTGGAATTACCTTGCGACTTCAACGACTTGCTATTTTAACGTGGAATCCGATTTTTTTTTTCATCCTGTCTTTTCCCTCAGAATCTCTTATACTTCCAATAATTTTTTCTTTGGATTTTCTCTTATCGATTAAACATTAACTTCTCTCCTAGATTCTTTTCCTCCTATTGATTCCCTCTCATTAAAATAGGTCCTTATCATCTTCTTTTCTTTTGGATTCACTAAACTAAAAATGAAGAATCTTGCGCATACTGTGAGGTTATTTTAGACGGCATTGCTCAATTTAGTCACATTTGCTTTTCTTCTTTTCTTCTTGGCTTAAGAATTCTCCCCCAGCTTTCAATTTCCTTCAACTTTCTGTGTTTCTTCCTTTTTACAGCCAAAGCTGTTTCCTTCCTTGACTCTTTCTTCTGCGCTCTTCACACTTATTTAAGTAAGAATTATTGCAAAAAATTGCTTCATAAATATGGGTAAACTATGAATAGATTTCTTTGAGAATACTAACAACAGCGTAAAAAAAGGTGTTTATCACCTATTTGGGCTAATAATCATTGAAGTTTTTGCTGAAAGGATTTAGGGAACTCTGAGCTACTAAGATCATAATCAAACATTGAAAGAATCTTTCGTTAGGTTAGAGAAGATAACAATGGAATTTCAATAAATAGAATAACTTTACGTATTAAACCAATAGAATCTCATGGAAATGTTTAATATAATTATGTTTAAACAATGATTCAAATTGTGATTATTTTCATTAGCATACCATCGCACACGTTATAGGCCCACAGAAAATGGATTAACTAGACCCATGTGATGTCGACGACCACGAGGGCATCTTTTACTTCCCACAGGTGAGAAAGACAAATATACAACGCTCATAAACCTCTTGAAAGACTCTCCGACTATATTATCAGCCATTTCTTACACAAACGGATGCTCAAACTCCTCTGTAACTGATAAAACGATAGAACACCTTCAGGGTTGGGGTACCCTCAGGATCCACTCAAAGTAAGCGGGTCCTGGATAACCTATTGGAGTCTTCCTTGACTGATGATCTACCAGACTGGGATTCGAGTCCGATGAAGTTCGATAGTTTCTTGTATTGCCTGCAACCTCACCATCCTTGTGAGCTAAGGAGGAGGGTGTCTAGGGGACCCTATAGGTCTGCCAGCTGAGTCATCAGCAGCCATTGCCTGGCACTTAATGGTCCTAGCTTGAATGGAAAAATGAAGAGGGGGTTTGGTGGCTGATCATGTGGATATATGGTCAGTTTCTGGGGCATTGTCCTGCTAGGGCATTATTACTGTTCCTTGTCTCTGCCATTCATGAGCGACCTTTGAACCCAAGATCCTGCTTACAATGTAGGCAAGAAAGGGGCGACCCTGTATTTCAATATCTTCTACACTGTTTACAAACACTCCCTTGAATACAAACAACGCTCACCAACAAATCACTTCACCGAAACTCGTGAAACGTAGTCTCATAAATATAGATATTATTGCAGATGTTGTCTCTTTTTCCATTTATTCCCCCTTTCTCGATGATGAACTCCGACTGGGAAGACCACAC
>NC_090740.1:13916503-13919003 GCF_036898095.1 Palaemon carinicauda | reverse complement strand
GACACCCCAATAGCATATGAGGCTCTCAAAACATACCTTCTGCAGAAGTACTCGCCGTCGCCAGCCACACATATAGCAAAGCTTTTTCAGGTCTCTCAACAACCGTTGGGAGACCAAAGGGCTTCTCTCACCCTAAGGGAAATGATCAGCATCGCTCGCCTGCAACCTGCCGCAGACTGCTCTCCTCGTGAGGTGAACCTTCATAGTGCCCTTTGGGTATGCCGTTTACCCGAACCTGTACGCGCTGCCATACCCGATGTCGATAGTTTACCCATAAAGGACTTGATGACCAAAGCCGACGCCCTTATGGACAGCCACTTCACGACCTTCAAGACCTCCATCAACGCCTCCATTCCTGACAAACAGGACACCTATTCAACGTCAACCGAAGCTGACTTGAATGCCGTAAGACACACACGCCTACCCCGTGAAATGCCGGAGCGGCAACAAAGCCACCCATTACCCACCACTTGCTCGCGCCCTAACCAACGACTTCTACAGCCACTTACTGCTGCCCATCGGCTGCAGTTTGGCTATTACTACTCCAGATTCGGGGCAGCCACGAAGAAATGTGCCAAGGATTGTCAGTGACCGAAAAACGTGTAAGTAGCCTATCGCTCGTGGCGGTGGCCTCCCGTGTTTCTAATCTTTTTTTTTTTTACATGATACAGGGATGAGCGTGCAATTTTTGGTAAACACAGGTGCTTGTCATTCTCTTTTGCCAAGGGAACTCTTCAGGACATGTCGTAGTCTGTCTAAGTCTGCCGACGTCCGCCTGGAAGCTGCCAATGGATATACGATACCCACCTACAGTTACGAGAACCTCACATTATCATTTGGAAACGGCAAATTTAATTGGAAGTTTCTTGTTGTTGACGTCATATTGCCAATCCTCAGTGCAGATTTCCTCTTTCATTTCCGCCTTCTGGTCGATGACGTCCACCAATGATTGGTCAACGCAGACTTGTACTTGTCAAGACCTCTTAAACCCACCCCCTCAAAACTCGCTCTCCACATCAGTACACCCACGGATGCCTACGCCCACCTCCTCATTTCGTACCTGAAAGTTTCCAGCCAGAACTTCACCAAACGCCCACGGCTCCTGACAAACACGGTATTTATCACCATATCAAGACGACGGGACCCCCAATCTTCACCAAATTCAGATGTCTGGCACTGGATCGATTGGAAGCTGTCAGACAAATGTTTGACGAAATGTGAGAAATGGGCCTTTGCCGAAAGGCCTCCAGCCCATGGTCATCATCCTTACATATTGTCCTGAAGAAAAACAGTTCCCTCAGTCCGTGTGGGGATTACAGGTGCCTGAACATGCAAACAGAACCAGATCACTACCCCCTCCCAAACATCACCGACATGACCTCCTACCTGCACAAAACAAAGGCTTTCTCCTCGCTCGACCTCCTGAAGGGGTATTATCAGGTGCCTATGAACCCGAAGACATCCCCACGACTGCCATCACCACTCCCTTCGGTAAATACACCTTCAATTACTCCTGTTTTGGCCTTCGTAATGCTGTGGCCACTTTTCAATGTCTCATGGATGGTATCTTAGGGGACCTCCCCTTCTGTGTATGTTACGTGGACGACATACTTGTATTCTCTTCCTCAAAAGAGGAACACCTCCGTGACCTGTGCATCGTGCTTGACCGCCTACGACAAAACGGTCTTGTAGTCAGGTACGACAAGTGTACCTTTGGCGCCAATGAAGTTTTGTTCTTAGGGCACCTCATCACTCCTGTAGGAGTCCATCCCCTCCCTGAGAAGGTAGCAGCCATTCAGAACTTCCCCACGCCCTCGACCGTCAAAGCACTGCAGGAATTCTTGGGCCTGATCAACTATTATCACCGTTTTCTGCCAGCTATTACCGCCACTCTTGCTCCCCTGTACGCTTCCCTTAAGGGCAAGCCAAAAGACCTGAAGTGGGGTCCCCCTTCAAGAAGCGACCTTCTGAAACGCAAAGAATGCCCTATCAACCGGTGCTGCTCCACTTTTCCCGTCCCACATGCCCCTCTCATTCTCTCCACTGATGCCAGCGATGTCACTATTGGTCTTCTTCAGCAGAAAACTGTCCAAGGCAGAATAGAGTTATTCTACCTTAGATCGCGAATTGCTGGCGGTGCACTTGGCTGTCCGTCACTTTCGCCATTTCATAGAAGGTACGCCCTTCGTCATTTGCACAGACCACATACCTCTATTGCCCTCCTTCACTCGACAGTCTGATGCCTGGTCCACCCGTCAACGCCGACATATCTCTGCCGTGGCTGAATACAATTGTACCCTTCAACACGTCCCTGGGGAAATGAATCCCTTGCCGATGCCCTGATAAGAAACACGTTGGCCGCCGTTCAACTGGGATTGGATTACAACACCTTGGCTGAAGCCAAACGACAGGATCCAGAGTATCAAGCATGCAGGACATCATGCACATCCCTCCGTTGGGAAGACGTCCCCCTCGACGACTCTAACACCACCCTCCTCTG
>NC_090740.1:13894003-13911503 GCF_036898095.1 Palaemon carinicauda | reverse complement strand
CACTTCATCAACCTCTTCCTCAACCTCCTCCTTAACCTACTCTTCACACTTCATCAATTTCTTCCTCAACCTCCTCCTTCTTATTTCATCAACCTCCTCCTCAACCTATTCTTCCTACTTCATCAACCTCTTCCCCAACCCCCTCCTTCCTAATTCATCAACTTCCTCCTCAACCTACTCTTCCTACTTCATCAACCTCCACCTTCTTATTTCATCAACTTCCTCCTCAACCTACTCTTCCTACCTCATCAACCTCTTCCCCAACCTCCTCCTCCTTAATTCATCAATCTCCTCCTCAACATACTCTTCTACTTCATCAACCTCTTCCCGAACCTCCTCCTTCTTTATTCATCAATCTCCTCCTCAACATACTCTTCCTACTTCATCAACCTCTTCCCCAACCTCCTCCTTCTTAATTCATCAATCTCCTCCTCAACATACTCTTCCTACTTCATCAACCTCTTCCCCAAACTCCTCCTCCTTAATTCATCAACCTCCTCCATAACATACTCTTCCTACTTCATCAACCTCTTCCCCAACCTCCTCCTCCTTCATTCATCAATCTCCTCCTCAACATACTCTTCCTACTTCATCAACCTCTTCCCCAACCTCCTCCTCCTTTATTCATCAACCTCCTCCTCAACCTACTCTTCCTACTTCATCAACTTCTTCCCCAACCTCCTCCTCCTTAACTCATCAACCTCCTCCTTAACCTACTCTTCAAACTTCATCAACCTGTTCCCAAACCTCCTACTCCTTAATTCATCAACCACCTCCTAACTTACTCTTCCGACTCCATCAATCTCTTGACCAACCTCCTCCTCCTAAATTCATCAATTTCCTCTTTAACCTACTCTTCACACTTCATCAACCTCTTCCTCAACCTCCTCCTTAACCTACTCTTCACACTTCATAAACTTCTTCCTCAACCTCCTCCTCCTTATTTCATCAACCTCCTCCTTAACATACTCTTCCTACTTCATCAACCTCTTCCCCAACCTCCTCCTCCTTCATTCATCAATCTCCTCCTCAACATACTCTTCCTACTTCATCAACCTCTTCCCCAACATCCTCCTTCTTTATTCATCAACCTTCTCCTCAACATACTCTTCCTACTTCATCAACCTCTTCCCAACCTCCTCCTCCTTTATTCATCAACCTCCTCCTCAACAGACTCTTCCTACTTCATCAACCTCTTCCCCAACCCCCTCCTTCCTAATTCATCAACTTCCTCCTAAACCTACTCTTCCTACATCATCAACCTCCACCTTCTTAATTCATCAACTTCCTCCTCAACCTACTCTTCCTACTTCATCAACTTCTTCCCCAACCTCCTCCTCCTTAACTCATCAACCTCCTCCTTAACCTACTCTTCAAACTTCATCAACCTGTTCCCAAACCTCCTACTCCTTAATTCATCAACCACCTCCTAACTTACTCTTCCGACTTCATCAATCTCTTGACCAACCTCCTCCTCCTTAATTCATCAATTTCCTCCTTAACCTACTCTTCACACTTCATCAACCTCTTCCCCAACCTCCTTCTTCTTAATTCATAAATCTCCTCCTAAACCTACTCTCCCTACATCATCAACGTCTACCTTCCTAATTCATCAACTTCCTCCTCAACCTACTCTTCCTACCTCATCAACCTCTTCCCCAACCTCCTCCTCCTTAATTCATCAATCTCCTCCTCAACATACTCTTCCTACTTCATCAACCTCTTCCCGAACCTCCTCCTTCTTTATTCATCAATCTCCTCCTCAACATACTCTTCCTACTTCATCAACCTCTTCCCAAACATCCTCCTTCTTAATTCATCAATCTTCTCCTCAACATACTCTTCCTACTTCATCAACCTCTTCCCCAACCCCCTCCTCCTTAATTCATCAACCACCTCCTAACTTACTCTTCCGACTTCATCAATCTCGTGACCAACCTCCTCCTCCTTAATTCATCAATTTCCTCCTTAACCTACTCTTCACACTTCATCAACCTCTTCCTCAACCTCCTCCTTAACCTACTCTTCACACCTAATCAACTTCTTCCTCAAGCTCCTCCTTCTTATTTCATCAACCTCCTCCTCAACCTACTCTTCCTACTTCATCAACCTCTTCCCCAACCTCCTCCTCCTTAATTCATCAACCTCCTCCTCATCATACTCTTCCTACTTCATCAACCTCTTCCCCAGCCTCCTCCTCCTTCATTCATCAATCTCCTCCTCAACATACTCTTCCTACTTCATCAACCTCTTCCCCAACCTCCTCCTCCTTTATTCATCAACCACCTTCTCAACACACTCTTCCTACTTCATCAACCTCTTCCCCAACCTCCTCCTCCTTCATTCATCAATCTCCTCCTCAACATACTCTTCCTACTTCATCAACCTGTTCCCCAACCTCCTCCTCCTTAATTCATCAACCTCCTCCTCATCATACTCTTCCTACTTCATCAACCTCTTCCCCAACCTCCTCCTCCTTCATTCATCAATCTCCTCCTCAACATACTCTTCCTACTTCATCAACCTCTTCCCCAACCTCCTCCTCCTTTATTCATCAACCTCCTTCTCAACACACTCTTCCTACTTCATCAACCTCTTCCCTAACCTCCTCCTCCTTCATTCATCAATCTCCTCCTCAACATACTCTTCCTACTTCATCAACCTCTTCCCCAACATCCTCCTTCTTTATTTATCAACCTCCTCCTCAACATACTCTTCGTACTTCATCAACGTCTTCCCCAACCTCCTCCTTCTTAATTCATCAATCTCCTCCTCAACATACTCTTCCTACTTCATTAACCTCTTCCCCAACCTCCTCCTCCTTGATTCATCAACTTCCTCCTCAACATACTCTTCCTACTTCATCAACCTCTTCCCCAACCACCTCCTTCTTGATTCATCAATCTCCTCCTCAACATACTCTTCCTACTTCAACAACTTCTTCCCAAACATCCTCCTTCTTAATTCATCAACCACCTCCTAACTTATTCTTCCGACTTCATCAATCTCTTGACCAACCTCCTCCTCCTTAATTCATCAATCTCCTCCTTCACTTACTCTTCACACTTCATCAACCTCTTTCTCAACCTCCTCCTTAACCTACTCTTCACACTTCAACAACTTCTTCCTCAACCTCCTCCTTCTTATTTCATCAACCTCCTCCTCAACCTACTCTTCCTACTTCATCAACCTCTTCCCCAACCCCCTCCTTCCTAATTCATCAACTTCCTCCTCCACCTACTCTTCCTACATCATCAACCTCCACCTTCCTAATTCATCAACTTCCTCCTCAACCTACTCTTCCTACCTCATCAACCTCTTCCCAACCACCTCCTTCTTAATTCATCAATCTCCTCCTCAACATACTCTTCCTACTTCATCAACCTCTTCCCCAACCTCCTCCTTCTTAATTCATCAATCGCCTCCTCAACATACTCTTCCTACTTCATCAACCTCTTCCCCAACCTCCTCCTTCTTTATTCATCAATCTCCCCCTCAACATACTCTTCCTACTTCATCAACCTCTTCCCCAACCTCCTCCTTCTTAATTCATCAATCGCCTCCTCAACATACTCTTCCTACTTCATCAACCTCTTCCCCAACCTCCTCCTCCTTTATTCATCAACCTCCTCCTCAACATACTCTTTTTACTTCATCAACCTCTTCCCCAACCTCCTCCTCCTTCATTCATCAACCTCCTTCTCAACATACTCTTTTTACTTCATCAACCTCTTCCCCAACCTCCTACTCCTTTATTCATCAACCTCCTCCTCAACATACTCTTTTTACTTCATCAACCTCTTCCCCAACCTCCTCCTCCTTCATTCATCAACCTCCTCCTCAACATACTCTTTTTACTTCATCAACCTCTTCCCCAACCTCCTCCTCCTTTATTCATCAACCTCCTCCTCAACATACTCTTTTTACTTCATCAACCTCTTCCCCAACCTCCTCCTCCTTTATTCATCAACCTCCTCCTCAACATACTCTTCCTACTTCATCAACCTGTTCCCCAACCTCCTCCTTCTTTATTCATCAATCTCCTCCTTAACATACTCTTCTTACTTCATCAACCTCTTCCCCAACCTCCTTCTTCTTAATTCATCAATCTCCACCTCAACATACTCTTCCTACTTCATCAACCAGTTCCCCAACCTCCTCCTCCTCAATTCATCAATCTCCTCCTCAACATACTCTTCCTACTTCATCAACTTCTTCCCCAACCTCCTCCTTCTTAATTCATTAATCTCCTCCTCAACATACTCTTCCTACTTCATCAACCTTTTTCCTAACCTCCTCCTTCTATATTCATCAACCTCCTCCTCAACATACTCTTCCTACTTCATCAACCTCTTCCCCAACCTACTACTTCCTAATTCATCAATCTCCTCCTCAACATACTCTTCCTACTTCATCAACCTCTTACCCAACCTCCTCCTTCTTTATTCATCAACCTCCTTCTCAACATACTCTTTCTACTTCATCAACCTCTTCCCCAACTTCCTCCTTTTTTATTCATCAACCTCCTCCTCAACATACTCTTACTACTTCATCAAGCTCTTCCCCAACCTACTCCTTCTTAATTCATCAATCTTCTCCTCAACATACTCCTCCTACTTTATCAACCTCTTCCCCAACCTCCTCCTTCCTAATTCACCAATCTCCTCCTCAACATACTCTTCCTACTTCATCAACCTCTTCTCCAACCTCCTCCTTCTTTATTCATCAACCTCCTCCTTAACATACTCTTTCTACTTCATCAACCTCTTCCCCAACCTCCTCCTTCTTTATTCATCAATCTCCTCCTCAACATACTCTTCCTATTTCATCAACCTGTTCCCCAACCTCCTCCTTCTTATTTCATCAATCTCCTCCTCAACATACTCTGCCTACTTCATCAACCTCTTCCCCAACCTCCTCCTTCCTAATTAACTAACTCCTCCTCAACATACTCTTTTTACTTCATCAACCTTTTCCCCAACCTCCTCCTTCTTTATTCATCAATCTCCTCCTCAACATACTCTTCCTATTTCATCAACCTGTTCCCCAACCTCCTCCTCCTTTATTCATCAACCTCCTCCTCAACTTACTCTTCCTACTTCATCAACCTTTTTCCAACTTCCTCCTTCTATATTCACCTACCTCCTCCTCAACATACTCTTCCTACTTCATCAACCTCTTTCCCAACCTACTACTTCTTAATTCATCAACTTCCTCCTCAACATACTCTTCCTACTTCATCAACCTCTTCCCCAACCTCCTCCTCCTTTATTCATCAACCTCCTCCTCAACATACTCTTTCTACTTCATCAACCTCTTCCCCAACCTCCTCCTTCTTTATTCATCAATCTCCTCCTCAACATACTATTCCTATTTCATCAACCTGTTCCCCAACCTCCTCCTTCTTTATTCATCAATCTCCTCCTTAACACACTCTTCTTACTTCATCAACCTCTTCCCCAACCTCCTCCTTCTTTATTCATCAATCTCCTCCTCAACATACTCTTCCTATTTCATCAACCTGTTCCCCAACCTCCTCCTTCTTTATTCATCAATCTCCTCCTTAACATACTTTTCCTACTTCATCAACCTCTTCCCCAACCTCCTCCTTCTTTATTCATCAACCTCCTCCTCAACATACTCTTCCTATTTCATCAACCTGTTCCCCAACCTCCTCCTTCTTTATTCATCAATCTCCTCCTTAACATACTCTTCCTACTTCATCAACCTCTTCCCCAACCTCCTCCTCCTTAATTCATAAATCTCCTCCTCAACAAACTCTTCCAACTTCATCAACTTCTTCCCCAACCTCCTCCTTCTTAATTCATCAATCTCCTCCTCAACCTACTCTTCCTACTTCATCAACCTTTTTCCCAACCTCTTCCTTCTATATTCACCTACCTCCTCCTCAACATACTCTTCCTACTTCATCAACCTCTTCCCCAACCTACTACTTCTTAATTCATCAATCTCCTCCTCAACATACTCTTCCTACTTCATCAACCTCTTCCCCAACCTCCTCCTCCTTTATTCATCAACCTCCTCCTCAACATACTCTTTTTACTTCATCAACCTCTTTCCCAACCTCCTCTTTTTTTATTCATCAACCTCCTTCTTAACATACTCTTCCTACTTCATCAACCTCTCCCCCAACCTCCTCCTCCTTTATTTATCAACCTCCTCCTCAATATACTCTTCCTACTTCATCAACCTCTTCCCCAACCTCCTCCTTAATTCATCAACCTCCTCCTCAACATACTCTTCCTACTTCATCAACCTCTTCCCCAACCTCCTCCTACTTTATTCATCAATCTCCTCCTCAACATACTCTTCCTACTCCAGGAACCTTTTCCCCAACCTCCTCCTACTTTATTCATCAATCTCCTCCTCAACATACTCTTCCTATTTCATCAACCTGTTCCCCAACCTCCTCCTCCTTTATTCATCAACCTTCTCCTCAACCTACTCTTCCTACTTCATCAACCTTTTTCCCAACCTCCTCCTTCTATATTCTCCTACCTCCTCCTCAACATACTCTTCCTACTTCATCAACCTCTTCCCCAACCTACTACTTCTTAATTCATCAATCTCCTCCTCAACATACTCTTCCTACTTCATCAATATCTTCCCCAACCTCCTCCTTCTTTATTCATCAACCTCCTCCTGAACATACTCTTCCCACTTCATCAACCTCTCCCCCAACCTCCTCCTCCTTTATTTATCAATCTCCTCCTTAACATACTCTTCCTACTCCATCAACCTCTTCCCCAACCTCCTCCTTAATTCATCAACCTCCTCCTCAACATACTCTTTTTACTTCATCAACCTCTTTCCCAACCACCTCCTTCTTAATTCATCAATCTCCTCCTCAACGTACTCTTCCTACTTCATCAACCTCTTTCCCAACCTCCTCCTTCTTAATTCATCAATCTCCTCCTCAACATACTCTTCCTACTTCATCAACCTCTTCCCCAACCTCCTCCTCCTTTATTTATCAACCTCCTCCTCAACATACTCTTCCTACTTCATCAACCTCTTCCCCAACCTCCTCCTTAATTCATCAACCTCCTCCTCAACATACTCTTCCTACTTCATCAACCTCTTCCCCAACCTCATCCTACTTTATTCATCAATCTCCTCCTCAACATACTCTTCCTGCTTCATCAACCTCTTCCCCAACCTCCTCCTTAATTCATCAACCTCCTCCTCAACATACTCTTCCTACTTCATCAACCTCTTCCCCAACCTCCTCCTACTTCATTCATCAATCTCCTCCTCAACATACTCTTCCTACTTCATCAACCTCTTCCCCAACCTCCTCCTTCTTAATTCATCAATCTCTCCTCCTCAACATACTCTTCTTACTTCACTAACCTCTTCCCCAACCTCCTCCTTGATTCATCAACCTCCTCCTCAACATACTCTTCCTACTTCATCAACCTCTTCCCCAACCTCCTCCTACTTCATTCATCAATCTCCTCCTCAACATACTCTTCCTACTTCATCAACCTCTTCCCCGACCTCCTCCTCCTTAATTCATCAATCTCCTCCTCAACATACTCTTCCTACTTCATCAACCTCTTCCCCAACCCTCCTCCTTCTTAATTCATCAATCTCCTCCTCAACATACTCTTCCTACTCCATCAACCTCTTCCCCAACCTCCTCCTCCTTTATTCATCAACCTCCTCCTCAACATACTCTTCCTACTTCATCAACCTCTTCCCCAACCTACTCCTTCTTAATTCATCAATCTCCTCCTCAACATACTCTTCTTACTTCATCAACCTCTTCCCCAACCTTCTCCTTCTTTATTTATCAACCTCCTCCTCAACATACTCTTCCTACTTCATCAACCTCTTCCCCAACCACCTCCTTAATTCATCAACCTCCTCCTCAACATACTCTTCCTACTTCATCAACCTCTTCCCCAACCTCCTCCTACTTTATTCATCAATCTCCTCCTCAACATACTCTTCCTACTCCATGAACCTTTTCCCCAACCTCCTCCTACTTTAGTCATCAATCTCCTCCTCAACATACTCTTCCTGCTTCATCAACCTCTTCCCTAACCTCCTCTTTTTTAATTCATCAAACTCCTCGTTAACCTAGTCTTCCCATTTCATCAACCTCTTCCCCAACCTCCTCCTCCTTAATTCATCAACCTCCTCCTTAACCTACTCTTCTTATTTCATCAACCTCCTCTTCTTTAATTCATCAACTTCCTCCTTAACCTACTCTTCCTACTTCATCAACCTCCTCTTCCTTAATTCATCAACCTTCTCCTTAACCTACTCTTTCTACTTCATCATCCTCTTCCCCAACCTCCTCCTCCTCAATTCATCAACCTCCTCCTTAACATACTCTTCCTACTTCATCAACCTCCTCTTCCTTAATTCATCAACCTTCTCCTTAACATACTCTTCCTACTTCATCAACCTCCTCTTCCTTAATTCATCAACCTTCTCCTTAATATACTCCTCCTACTTCATCAACCTCCTCTTCCTTAATTCATCAACCTTCTCCTTAACATACTCTTTCTACTTCATCATCCTCTTCCCCAACCTCCTCCTCCTCAATTCATCAACCTCCTCCTTAACATACTCTTCCTACTTCATCAACCTCCTCTTCCTTAATTCATCAACCTTCTCCTTAACATACTCTTCCTACTTCATCAACCTCCTCTTCCTTAATTCATCAACTTTCTCCTTAACATACTCTTCCTACTTCATCAACCTCCTCTTCCTTAATTCATCAACCTTCTCCATAACATACTCTTCCTACTTCATCTACCTCCTCCTCCTTAATTCATCAACCTCCTCCTTAACATACTCTTCGTACTTCATCATCCTCTTCCTCCTTAATTCACAAACCTTCTCCTCAACCTCAAATTACCAACTATCATATTATTTATTCGAAATTCTCTTGAATTTTCCCTATATCTTTTTCACTGTTTTAATAAATGGGATTTTAGTAACCTCTTGTCTAACTTTGTTCACAAACACGAATTTTATACCATCATAATGACTGAAACATTTGAAGATCGTTTTTTTGTTAAAGTTGTTTAGATTGACATAACCGAAGACATCCATTTTCTGGGGAGTTATAGAAATCAGGTAAGTGCAAAAGACCGTAAGTGAATCAATAAAAGAGTTCCATATCTTAAAATTCACTTTAATGGTTCAAACTGCTTTAAATTACAATCAAATGTTCCATTATACCAATGATGCTATCAATACATGAATATAGGTCTACCAGATCATAAAAATGGAAATAGAAAATAAAAAATACTGGGAAAGCTATAATGTGGACGACAGGAACATGGAGAAAATCGATAAGTTATTACGGCGAAAACCAAGGACATTATGAAACAATAGGGGAAGATGAAGATAAGGCAGATTATTTTGTATGTGTGCGAAGACAGGATCTTTTGTACTCGTGCCACTCTAGTTGAGAAGCAATCAGCAATGCTTCTTTTCTTCGAGACATTTTCACATATTGCACGCTAGTCGCACACGTTGATACTTTATTATTATTATTATTATTATTATTATTATTATTATTATTATTATTATTATTATTATTATTATTATTATTAGTTGGAAAAGTGGGATTCTATTAGCTCAAGGGCTCCAACGGGGAAAAATACCCCAGTGAGGAAAGGAATGAAAAAAAAAAAAAACCTACTAGTGATGTAATGGAAAATCAGAAAAGAATATTTCAAGAGCACTAATAGCATTATAATAGATCTTTCATATACAAACTATAAAATACAAAAAACAAACAAGAGTAACAGAAATCCTCAATCAAGAGAACTCTACCCCAAGACATTGAAAGATCATGAAACAAAGGCTATGGCATTGTGGTGATTAACGCCAATGTTTGAGAGTCGAAGATGATTCTTATGAACTGTGGTTGAATGCAAACAGCAAATGCATTGCAAAACATAACTGATTTTGTACAGATGATAATAGTTTATATAGAATTTTGGTATAAGAACCAGATTACAAATATAAAACCTCTCCGCTTCCTTAATTTTTCTGAACGCTCCACAATACCCTATATGCGTTTTAAATAACTAAATATAGTTATGTAGAACACACTGATGCTATATATATATATATATATATATTTATATGTATATATATACATACATACATCCATACATACATACATGTGTATATATATATATATATATATATATTTATATGTATATATATACATACATACATACATACATACATACATACATGTGTATATATATATATATATATATATACAGTATATATATATATATATAACAGATTTTGAGCGAAGCGAAAAATCTATTTTTGGGTGAGATGGCCATGTCGTCCTGATGGAACTTCCCAGAGAATTTACCTTAAGGTACCAGAATTCTAACTCCTGGAGCGAATATCCCTAATGAAAGGGATATCGCGACATATCAGAGGATGTATTCTTGACACGCCATATGGCAATCTGCACCCCAAACAGAGATTACGTATCGAGGGGTCAATTGGCAAGAAACGAAAACGGGAAAGAAAAAGGGGGAGCCGCTCCCAAGGCTCCCTATTCTCCAGTTTCGTAAGCGTGCCTGGCGCCAATCCTGGCGCCATCTATATTCCTTGTGGCGTACACGAGGTGCTACAGATACTGTATGTAGGGAGGGGTCCTACAGCCCTTTCATAGAAAAGGAAGGGCGGGTCCATCAGGACGACATGGCCATCTCACCCAAAAATAGATTTTTCGCTTCGCTCAAAATCTGTTTTTTGGGCTCAAGCCATGTCGTCCTGATGGAAGTATACCAGAGCATTACTGTATCTGTGGATTCTCAGAACGTGCCGTACTCCCCGGAGGTAATTTTTCCCGGTCGACTAGACCTAGAGACCTAAGATGTTACCGTTATACATCTTTTCAACTAACCATAAACCATGTTAGAGCTTCCTGCCCCCTATAGGGAAGAGTCCTACTGGACTCTGGAAAAATCTCGAAGAGTACATATACCTATGTATGAATACCAGGCAAGCTAATATAGTGGTCTCACCCTATATTAAGTAAAGCATAGTTTGAAAAGAACCACTGCGTCAATATGAAATATCGACCAGTTCTCAGCACAATACTTGGACAAAGGTTTATATCCGCATAAGAGGAAACTTGTAAAACCGCCACCGTCCCCTTCTGGGACGGAGTCCTCCCGATAAGGGAAAGCATAAACCAATGCAACATAGCTTGCATACAGGAACAATCTATTAGAATTATCCCAGATAAATATACATAGAATGAATGCTCAATTATATCAATAAATTGACACAGGTGAAGGAGACGCAAGGTTCTCAAGAAAAAGTTTATTGATAGACAATAAACAGACAGGTTAACAACAATTCTATATATATATATATATATATATATACATATATATATATATATATATATAAGAAGAGGATAACCAAAAACTTTAAGCATAAGTCTGATAGTAAACAGAAACTTGTTTATCTGAAAGAAAAACATTAGTGCCACTTTTAACATACCGAGGTATGAAGGTCAGAAAAGTCTGTATTACTAATCAGTTACATTAGCGTTAGAAACGCTCGGCACACATGTCTGTACTTATGCTAGGTTCACCTTTGGAAGTGGAACAGTCAACGTGGGCACCTCAGTGCCCTCACTTAGTTTGTAGCACAGAATGTAACTACACACTCACCCTGGAATTAATTGTCCCAATTAAAACCACTGTTCCTCGCAGAGTTAAACAGCAGGGTTAACAACGCAACCCACTGCTACCACAGAACTCTTTAGTTGCTCCACTTGCTTTGCATAGTGGCGAAAGAACACTCTGGAAGACTTCCAGCCAGTGTATGAACGGAAATGTTCAAAATCCATACAATTAAGGAAATTTAAGGATGAAGCAACTTTCCTCGGATCGTGACCTGCGGGTGTACTGTCAGGATCCGCTCTGCGAATAAAATATGCAATTTTCGCCCTGAGTTGATTCAGTGATAAATTTGAGCCTGATGTTTCTCCCCTGAATAGTTGACCACCCTAGAAGTCTGAAGTTCTATGAAGATAGACCTTTAGGCATTCTACTGGACATAGAGATGCATCTCCTTTCAGAGGGCAGATTCTCCAGGGACCCCACCTGCTGGTGGGTAACTCATTCTTGGTGAGAAACAAAGGATCCGGAAACAGGTTCAGTTCTCCCCCATCCGGGAACTGAACACGACCTTCCTCTCTCAAGAGGGCTACAATCTCACTAACCCTGGCCCCGGACGCGAGTGGAAATAGGAAAATAACTATTTGGGTCAAATCCATTAACGCACCCTCCTCATTGCTCCACAGAGAAGCGAAATGAAGAACTTTGTCTAAAGACCATGAAATGGGCTTCGGAGGTGCTGAGGGTCTGAGCCTAGCGTAGGCTTTCAGAACTTTATTGCCTTCTAATAGATTTGCAGTTATTTTCCTCTAGGAAGTCTATGCTGGCTTCCGAAATCCCGAAACGCTTTCTCACCGCTAGGGAGAGAAAACCATGAGCTGCAAGATCTGGGTTTTCTGTAATGAAGCGCAGACAGAAGACTTCTGGACTCGCTGGGTCCGAACTGGATCTGGTAGTGGTAGAAACTTCAGTCGTAGTTCCAATGCCAGGGGGAACCACACGCAGTTCGACCACTTGTGGGTCACTATTGCCGCTACCCCCTTGAAGGATCTCAGTTGTTGAGGACCCTCAACAGAAGGTTGTGAGGAGGGAACAGGTAATCCTGGACCATCTGTTCCAGTCGAGGGACATCGCGTCCACTGCTTCCGCTAAGGGGTTCTCGTACGGGGACACGTACAGGGGCAACTTCTTGTTGTCTTTCGTCGCAAAGAGGTCTATCTGCAGTTCTGGGACTTGTTCAGAATGAAGGAGAATGATCCTGCGTCTAAGGACCATTCCCACTCTATCGGTGTGAACCTGGATAGAGCGTCGCTGTCACATTGCGGACTCCTTGAAGGTGAACTGCCGACAGGTACCACTTCTTCTTTTCCGCTAATTGGAAGATGGCCAACATCACCTGGTGAGAGGTGGTGACCTCGATCCTTGTCGATTCAAGCATCTCACAACTACCTCGCTGTCCATCACCAACCTTATGTGGATCGAGTGACGCGGGGAGACTTTCTTTAAGGTAAGGAACACTGCCATAGCTTCTAGAAAGTTTATGTGAAAGGTCTTGAATAGCTTGGACCAAGTCCTCTGGACTTTTTTCCGATGAGTGACCTCCCCGTCCCTCCTTCGAGGTGTCTGAGTGAATCGTCACCGACGGGGGAGGTGGCTGAAGAAGAACCGACTTCTTTAGATGTCTGGCTTGGGACCAAGGCCTGAGAAGAGTACGTAGCCGAAGCGGAACTGGTCTTCTCAGATCTCTTCGCGCGTTTGATGCATAACTTCTCCAAACTCCGGTTGCATCCTTTAGCTGTGCTCTTAGCACTGGGTCTGTCACCGAAGCAAACTGGAGAGAGCCCAGTACCCTCTTCTGTTCGCGTCTTGATATCCTTTCGGAATCTAGAAGTCTCTTGACAGAACCCGCTATCTCCTTCCTTTTCTTCGCCGGGATGGAGAAACGATATGACATTAAGTCCCAGTGGATTCCCAGCCACTGGAACTTTTGAGATGGAGAAAGTCGAGACTTTTTTCTGTTGATCTTGAAGCCTAGATACTCTAGGAACTGGATCACTTGACTGGAAGCTTGCAAGCATTCTGTCTCAGTTGCTGCCCACACCAGCCAGTCGTCCAGGTAGGCTACTACCTGAATTCTCTTTAGGCGTAATTGTTTGAGAGTTACGCTCGCAAGCTTCGTGAAAATCCTTGGGGCTATATTTAGCCCGAATGGCATGGTTCTGAAGGCATATAGTCTTCGTTGTAGCTTGAACCCTAGGTAGGGGGAGAGTCGACGGTTGATTGGAACGTGCCAATAGGCGTCTGACAAGTCTGTGGAGACGGAATATGCCCTCTTGGGCAGTAAGGTCCTTATGTGTTGCAGTGTTAGCATCTTGAATTTGCAATTCACTATGAACTTGTTGAGTGGCGACAAGTCCAGAATGACTCTGAGCTTTTCCGAGTCTTTCTTAGGTACACCAAAACAGCCTCCCTTGGAATTTGATGGACTTCACCCTTCGAATCACATTTTTCTCCAACAGTTCTTGAACGTACTCCTCCAGAACGGGGGTGGAGTGTTGGAAAAAACCGAGGGCACGGGGGTGGAGTGCTGTACCAGCTCCAGCCCAGTCCGTTCTTGAGTAGGCTGTGGGCCCAGGGATCGAAGGTCCACCGATCCTGAAAATTCTGAAGTCTCCCTCCTACCGGCATCATCTCACTTGGACTGCCGTCCTGAGGTCTTGCCTCCCCGACCGCGACCGCCCCTGAATCCCCTTCCCCTTGAGGGGCGCCTAGACGAGCCTCTGGCTGCTCCTCTAGGCTTTGCTCGAAAGGAAGTAGACTGCCCTTCGAACGTTGGGGTGAACACCGTGGACTGTGTTGACACGGCCTTGGGTACCCGCTAGAAAGTGGTCGGGGTTTTGTGCCACCATCTGGGGCACTGAAGGCATCGGCAACTGCTGTTGCTGTTACAGTTCAACTGGCTTGGCTGGCCGAGACGGTAGCCTAGGCCTTTAAGTCTTCCTCTTCGGTTGGGGACCCTCATCCGGGGAAGACTTTCTCTTGATAGACAGGCCCCACTTTTGGAGAAGGTTTCTATTCTCCGTGGCGGCCTTATCCACAACTTCTTTGACCAACTCGCTAGGGAAAAGGTCTTTGCCCCAAATGTTGGAGGAGATTAGTTTCCTTGGCTCGTGCCTCACCGTAGCCGAGGTGAACACGAACTCCCTACAAGCTCTCCTCGCCCTGACGAAGCTGTAAAGATCCTTCGTCACTGTGGCCAGATGAATCTTGGCCACTACCATGAACATTTCATGGACCTTGGGGTCACTTGCCATCGTCTCAAGAGTGGTCTGAAGAGACATTGAGGCAGCCAGTCTTTCTTTTGTCTCGAGCTCTCTCCACAAAAGAAAGTCAGACAGCTTAGGGAGGTTCTCACCGAACTGACGTCCGGCAATATCAGCCTCCAAATTCCCGACTGAGAAGGTAAGATGGACGTCCTTCCAGTCCTTGTGGTCCATGGGTAGGGCCAGCGACAAGGGTTTACACTCCTCCAGGTAGGGGCAAGGCTTGCCAGCCTCGACTGCTTTTAATACAGCCGCAAACCCTTTCTGCAAAAAGGGGAAGGCTCTAGCAGGAGAGGACACTAAGGAAGGGAGCTTCTTACTCAATGCAGTAACTTTTGAGTTTGTGAAGCCCCTCTCTTTCATCGAAGATGAAAGCAAAGCTTGAGCCTTAGCATGGTCCATCACTATGACCTCCTTCGGCTCTGTCTTCTCCTTTGAAGCTGGTTCCTTCCTCAACCGGACATAACAGTCTGGATATGACCCTTTGCTGGGCCAGAATTCCACTTCCTCAAGGGGAACTGAACCCAGCTTATCCGACATGACGATCTTTCCAGTCGTCATCGGCATGTGCTCGGCATATCTCCACGGGTTAGCATCTGAGCACAAGGGAAGGTCTTTCACATTGAGCCTTCTCTGGGGCCCACGTGATGCTGCAAGCTCCTGCATCCGCAGTTCCATTGCAGCCGCCTTCTCCATATTCTCCTTCTGCATTTGTTGGATCATTCCAACAATGGAGGAGAGGGCCTGTCCCAGCTCTACTGGGAGAGCGGACGATGTTGAGGGAATAGGTTCAGGGATCAGAACAGGAGCAGCCGACACCTCGTCGATCTCTTCCTCTACGATGTCTGGGGCTTGATCTTCATCCTGGCCTCCTGCCAGGAGGTCTTCCTCCAGACGCTCGGACACGTCTGACATCCTGTCGCCCAACTGGATGTCTTGCACGGCGACCACCACTTCAGCATCCACCTGGATCTGAACTAGGGGGATCTCCTCTTGAGGCTGGGGAATCACTGCATCAGCTGATGCCCTAGGGAAAAGGTAAGCCCTCATCTTCTCACTTGGAAGATAAGGTCCAGAGGTGTTCTTCTGGAAGCCCCTTACCCAGGTGCGAAGCTTCCCCCTTGCTATATCCCTTGATTCCGCTGTCCTAGGGGAATCAAAAGCTTCAGTAATCAGGTTAGAGCACACGGTACATACCAGGGGGTCCCAATACCGGAGCTCACCTTTGGAGACAGCGCATGCTGCGTGTCTCCTACATAATCCATGTCCACAGAGGTTCTTACTGCGGACGTTGCAGAAAGCACTTCCGCACTTCGGACGTACCTCCTGCAAAGAGAAGAAAATTTCCATGAGTATCAAGTGAACTATGTATCACTGGATATGCACAGTTTAGCCTAACAATTCAGAAAGGAAAGACACACATTTGTGTTTCCCTCACAACCAATTGCTGCAGCCTTCCAGATAATAAAATCGAATGGTTAATCTCTTCTAGAATAACCAATGCCAAGTTTCCAGGGGAAACAGGTGGAGCTCACACCTAAGCAATGATTTTAAAATCCTGGATAATAGACAAGAAAGAACTCACTTTCTTATCTGTAAGGCAACAGCAAAGGGCTGTGCAAGACAACACAAAAGTGTTAGAACACACAGTGCTGTACCAAAACTTATACTATAGTTTTCCTCTTACAGTATATGTTATACTGAAGAATACTGGTAGAGTATAGGAGGTTATGTGCCGGCCGGCACACACCATAACTAGCTTTAAAGTATACTACTTAACAGCTATAAGGCGGCAGAACGCTGGTTCAAATGCCTGTGCCGGCCGGCAACAGCCAATGTCGGCTACACAAGGTAGCACCCGGCTGCCGGCCACTGCTCCTAGCGACCGGCAGACAAGGGCTGACATTAGCCGGCCGGCAAAGGTAAACAACCGATGCCGGCCGGCAGCAAAAGAACCAGAGGACTACGACTGCCCGGCTGCCGGCCTCATAGGCCGGCAGCCGGGTCGATTACAGCACTAGAAGAAAACAGAATGGATGCCGGGATAAGAGCGTAAACTACCTCCAAGCCTGGCAATCCGAAAGAGTGTAGGCTACATGGCCTAGCGTAGGCCAGAGTTGGCGAATACTTCGCCAAAATAATACTAAAGCACGAAAGGAAATCCTATGTAACGCTAAATAGCTAAAATTTTATTAAAGCAAAACAACCGGGAATGTCGCTCTGGCTAACTAAAACTCATACCTAGCGAGCGACAGCGTCCATGACGCCTCCGGTAGGCTACGGCTCTTGTAACAAAGATTAATCCTATTAATCACTTAAAAATTTACCAAGAGCCTACATTTATACATAAAAGAAATGGTACTCAACTTATCAGAGGCCGACGAAGTTGGAGAAGCCATGAAAAGCTGAATAAATCCAAGATTTGCGAGAAACACAGGAAAAAACACCGAGTTGTTAAGCTACACAAAAAGGAATACAGATGGCGCCAGGATTGGCACCAGGCACGCTTACGAAACTGGAGAATAGGGA
>NC_090740.1:13884003-13886503 GCF_036898095.1 Palaemon carinicauda | reverse complement strand
AAGTTTCTCGTGTTCTCGTATCGTACAGAGAGAGAGAGAGAGAGAGAGAGAGAGAGAGAGAGAGAGAGAGAGAGAGAGAGAGAGAGAGAGAAAGAGAGAGAATTATTTTCTTGTCTCGTGATTAAGCACTTCGTAAGGCATATGAGAATCTTGGATGCTCATAATTAAAGCAGGTATGTCCTTTTCTATAATCAAAACGCCATAATTTGGAGTGCAAATGACTGTTCCAGCCACCGATGTTCCTTTAATTTCTCCAATTTACGCAACTCTAATGTAATGACCCCGAATGAATTCTATTTTCTTTTCAACTTCTAAATCAGTAACAGACAATACATCTACCTGAAGTCCTGGTTTTATTGTATTAATTGTCATTACACGTTTATTCCAGTATTTGTGAACATCTTCTTTGACGTTTCATAAGCATTGCTTCTGCCGGTACAGTTCGATTAGCAACTGAACCTCTCTTGAGTCCCAACAGGCAGCTTTCTACGTAACAGAATTACAGCTTACCGTGTTAACAGGGAAAGTGAAACTTGATCAACTAACAGCTTGAGTTTATCAGGTAAACAAGTATAACTCCACCCATCATGTCTCTCAGGAGAGTCCGAAGCATTGACTCAACGATTCAGGCACTGTCCGACACGTCCCTTGGAGCTCGTTATTGACGTCATCAGCACTTCTCTCTGATTGCCACAGTCCGGCCGCTTGGACATACCTTAATGATTAACCAAGGATTTTCCTAATTGGTGATTTTCTAATTGGCAGTGCTTTGATTGAGCATGAAAGTTTTTCGGGTTTTCCTTTTACTCTTACACAGTATTATTACTATTATTACTAGCTAAGCTACAATCCTGGTTAGAAAAACAAACGAGGAAAGGAAATAAGGAAATAGACAAACGATACGAGAAATAATGAAAATAAAAATAAAATGTTTCGAAAACAGTAACAACATCAAAACATATATTTCATATATAAACTATAAAAAAGCTTATGTCAGCTTGTTATAGATTTTTTTTTACCTGACTGCATTGTAAGACCCCCATTACTAAGATGAATTCCAGCATTTATATATTTTAGCAGTCCATTAGAATATGGACATTTATTTACGTGTATAATTTAGCAATTGACCAGGAGATTTGGAATTCATTTTAATTTTCCTAAGAAAAAAAAAGAGTTTATTATGCTAAAGATAATCAAGTGATTGTTTTTTTATTAAATCAGGGACATAAATAGGCAAAATACAGCTGACCAAGTTCTCGTAGACATGGGCTTTGTGAGAGTTATGGAAGTAGATCGCCTAGCCTAGCAAAGAGGGTGCTAGGAAAATTTGGTTATGGAAAATTCGGTCCAAGAAAATTGGGTCCTAGACAATTACTCAACACGGTATCAGGTCACTTAGCCTACAATGTAGTAGTTTTGCCGAAACTATGGATTTCATCTGAATCTACAGTATAGTGTTTCAAAAAAAAAAAAAGAAAAAGAAAAGACAGTAACTGAGGTCAGTTACTTACTTTGATAGGTTTGATAGAAATATTCTGCGAAGAACAATTCTTGATTGACTAATAATGTATATATGGAAACTGGTCCTTTATGTACAGTAATTCAAAAGGTAAGAATGATTTTACCTTGACAAAGATTTTTTTTTTTTTTTTTTTTTTTTTTTTTGCAAAATTGTTTTATAATCGCTCATTATGGTCCGACCACAATTCGGCGAGACAAAGTTCCAGCGGTATTTCAATAAATGTTTACATATACGAGACGTGTTTAATTTATCGATCTACTTCGTTGTTTATGATGATGCCTCTGTCACGCAAGATCGGGGTTCTCTTGACCTGGGGATTATCAAAACTTCCCCTTCCTCCAAGGTGTTTAATCCGGCTTAACAGTATCCACATTGACTGAATGATAATATGCTTTAAGGAAATACTTTTATAGATAGGAATTGAAATATTAAAGTATAAGTAGGATTTTACCTTGTTAGGAAAAGACTTGTCAACATTGGGAAGGCATTTATATATATATATATATATATATATATATATATATATATATATATATATCTATATATATATATATATATATATATATATATATATATATATATATATATATAATATATATATATATATATAATATATATATATATATATATATATATATATATATATATATATATATATATATATATATATATATATCTATTATATATATATATATATATATATATATATATATATATATATATATATATATATATATATATATATATATATATATATATATAAGAGCAGTATATATACAGATATTTTATATAAACATAGTAATAGATATATACATTTTTATATAATTTATATTATATATATATCTATTATATTATATATATATTATATATATAATTCTGGTAAGATTATATATATATATATATATATATATATCTATTATATTATATGTATTTTAATATACGAGAGAGATTATAACAATATATCAATATATATATATA
>NC_090740.1:13880972-13883503 GCF_036898095.1 Palaemon carinicauda | reverse complement strand
TAGGAGAGCCCAATGAAATTTTATTTAGTCAAGCGACGTAACTCAACAGTCTCATTAAACTAGTGTGTAATGTTGCCATTACCTTGAATGCTGCTGTTTTTTTTTCTCGATTACCTTAAAATGTTTTCCAAATTTCCTTGAATTTTAAGCTAGCAAAACCGAAATTACCTTTAAATTACCCTGAAACCATGAAAATTCCCTGAGTACTGTTATGATAAAGACTGAACTAATGAATATCTCCTAAATATTCTGGTGTAACTAGTTCCATGACGTCGAGACAAATTATTTCAGAATTTGGGGGAAACTCACATTCATGATACTCATGCTGTGTGTGGAAGGAAAAGTTAAAGGGTGTAGAATAATATATAATGGACAAATGGGGAAAAAAATACCATAAAGAGCATAATCACAAAAGTCTGATAAGAATGTAATATCATACAACATGGACAAAGATATATGATACAAAATTTAATAACCATTCAAGGAAAACTATTTTCGTAAAAAAAAAAAAAAAAAAAAATTCTACGCTTGAAATTCAAAATTAATCAAATGAAAACGTTGGATTACGTAATGATATTCTATGTAGTGTATAGTATATCCAGTAAATACTCAAATGTTTAAGAAATATACAGTACAATATGCTTTAAAATAACAGTAATGCAGACTTGGGAACATAAGCACAACGTTTATATTCAGAAAGTGGGAGAACAGACAAAGTACAAGACTTCAATTCCAAAGAGACAAAAGGAATAGTTTACGAAGACCGATATATTAAAAGTACACAGAGGTATAAACATGATGTATAGAAAATAGAATTGTCTCGAGAAAGGAGACACAATAGTTAATTAAAATGTTTTTTCCAAACGTTTGATAAGAGGGGAATCCATACTATCGAATTACCAGAAGAAATGAGTGACAAACTTTTCCAGGAACAGCAACACGAGAGAATTAACGATTAAAGAAATGTTACGGAACACGCCTGGTAGAGTTAATTTCTGAAAACAAGGTGGTTTAGAATATACTACTGTACTGTACTGTACCCAAACCGTCATAAATGACGTCCTAGCTATTTTTATATATATGCAGACTCACGCACACCCACACACACAGATTCCACCTTCCCAACCCCCTTCCCCTTTCCTAACTATAATCTGCTGTTCGGCAACTTGTGGGAAAGTGTGGTTTCATAGTGTACCTCACGGGGTACCACACTCTCATCGAGGGGTATGACTACTTCCTCTTCCCCTGAGCGAGACAGGATATATATATATATATATATATATATATATATTATATATATATATATATATATATATATATATATAAGCAGAAATCTTCTCTTTATTATATAGGGAAAAATAAACGAATACAGAGAGGCTCTAAGTGAATACAGCGGCACATAAACGTCGTAAAAAACAAAGAAATAAGAATAACAAAGATATACAGAATTCCATATAAAGGAAACAGCATGCGGTTTTATCCAGAGGACTGCATAAATACCACTTGATAATGAAAGAAAATTATTTCATAAAAAGACTATAATACTGAAATACTTTATAAGGATCCTGAATTACCATAGCTTAACAAAAAGTATTTCAATATTACTCGATCCCAATACTGCTTTTGATACTCTTTAAAGCTTTAAAGGTCGCTCATGAATGGCAGAGGCAAGGGACAGTGACATTTCCCTAGCAATCAGGACAATGCCCTAGAGACTGACCATATATTATATGATCAGTGCCCAAGCCTCCTCTCCACCCAAGCTAGGACCAGGAAGGGCCAGGCAGTGGCTGCTGATAACTCAGCAGATAGACCTATAGGCTCCCCCAAACCCCCCAATCTTAGCTCACAAGGATGGTAAGGTTGCAGACACTAATGGCACTAACGAGTCTGAGCGGGACTCGAACCACCGACTGGCAAACACCAGGCAGAGACGTTACCAATCAGCCACAGCAACCTACTAAATAATTTACGGTTCATCGGCATTCAAGATCAAGCTTTCGCATACCTAAAAGACTACTTGGTTGGTAGAAATTACTGTGTACAAATTGGAAACTCTTATTCATCATATGAATCCTTAAACAGAGGTGTACCCCAGGGGAGTGTACTTGTCCCAATCTTATTCTGCATCTATACTATTGGTCTATCGAAAATACTATAAAGGTATGGTGTGAAGTTCAAGCTATTAGCGGATGACACACAATTTTACTTCATAAATGATATAGATGACATTATTGAAACTAAACCTAATCCTTGATAGTGTTAGAGAATGGATGACATTTAAACAACTAGAATTAAATGGAACAAAACTGAGTTCATGGTGGTGGGTAAGAGAAGCTTGAGTGATATTCAAATGAACATAAATAATGACTCAGTGCCGATATCTAGTAAAGTTCGGGATCTAGGTGTATTCCTTGACTGTAACCTGTCTCTCAATGCCCAAATGAATAATGTAGTAAAAAGTGCAGGTTATCATCTAAGAAATATTGAGTTTATATAAAAGTACCTGGGTGAAAATTCTGTAAAGAAAC
>NC_090740.1:13873472-13875972 GCF_036898095.1 Palaemon carinicauda | reverse complement strand
GGATGTTTAAATAGTGATTTACTATTTTCAGTGCATTGAAGAAAGAATAAAATATTATACTGAAAAGCTCTACATAATACTAATGACACTTCAATTACAGGTGATAAGCATTTATTAACAAGTCTTGTGCAAGTCTATTTATTAGTTTTCCCTATATGTTAACTATGAATTATAAAATAATGACCAAAACCTTAGCTAAGGATGGATATTCTCTGCTGATGACAAATTACAGGTTTATGATGTGCAATAAACGTTATTATGGCCACAAAAATAAAACAATGGACATACAACAGTAGATATACAATAAGCTGGTGTTTACAACCTTACACCATATGTAGGCCACCCCTCAAAAGCACGGTCAGATAAGGAGATATAATTTCGCAGTATTATTATTATTATTATTATTATTATTATTATTATTTGCTAAGCTGCAACCCTAGTTGGAAAAGCAGGATGCTATAAGCCCAGTGGCTCCAACAGGGGAAAACAGCCCAGTGAGGAAAGCAAACAAGGAAAAATTAATTGTTTTAAGAACAGCAACAATATTAAATAAATATTTCCCATATAAACCATAAAAACTTTAACAAAACAAGAGGAGGAGAAACAAGAGAGAACAGTGTGCCCGAGTGTACCCTCAAGCAAGAGAACTCTAACCCAAAGCAGTGGAAGACCATGGTACAGAGGTTAGGGGCAATGCCCAAGACTAGAGAACAATTGTTTGATTTCGGAGTGTCCTTCTTCTGGAAGAGCTGCTTACCATAGCTAAAGAGTCCCTTCTACCCTTACCAAGAGGAAAGTAGCTACTGACCGATTACAGTGCAGTAGTTAACCCCTTGGACGAAGAAAAATTGTTTGGTAATCTCAGTGTTGTCAGGTGCATGAGGACAGAGGAGAATATGTAAAAATATAGGCCAGAAAACGGTGTATGTGTAGGCAAAGGGAATATGAACTGTAAACCAGAGAGAAGGATCCAATGTAGTACTGTCTGGCCAGTCAAAGGACCCCAAAACTCTCTAGCGGTAGTATCTCAACGGGTGGCTGGTGCCCTGGCCAACCTACTACGTCCAAAGGGGATGAAGGATTTCTGTTCAGTTACTGCTTTAATTTAGGTGAAGTACTTTAACCCTCTAGTTCAAAACTTATTTTAGGGCAATTCATCAAGCAAAAAACTATTCAAGTAAACTTTCAGAATTCTATACATACAGAAGCGATATAAGATTTCTTGTAGATGCGGTAGCCTATTGAAAATGTCCCTGGCTAGCGATCTGTTGGACGGGAGATCGAGTCCCGCCTGTAACATCACCATCCTTATGAGAATAGCATGGGGAGTTTTGGGGAGTCATAGGTCTACCTGTTGAGTCATCAGCAGATATTGCCCGGCCCTCCCTGATCCTAGCTTGGGTAGAGATCGGGCTTGGGGCGCTGATCTTATGTATATTTGGTTAGTCTCTAGGGAGTCTATGGCATCGTTACTGTCCCTTGCCTCTGCCATTCCTGAGTGACCTTTAAACTTTTAAAGAATATCTTTGATAACGGTGTGTTTTATTTAAAAGGGGAAAATTATCCAGCTGAAGACCCTTCATTAAGAGGCCTTGTATCCAAACTCGTTAGGAACTAATGTATGACTGTCTAACATGAAATCTCAAAGGAATGTAGAAATCAATATCTTGTCTCTCAGTATCACGTCATCCTAATATTGATAAAAACAAAATAATCATTAGCATCCTGCTTTTCTAACTACGGTTGTAGCTTATCAAATAATAATAATAATAATACCCGACTGATAATTAGAAAATCACCAATTAGGAAAATCCTTGGTTAATCATTAAGGTGTGTCCAAGCGGCCGGACTGTGGCAATCAGAGAGAAGCGCCGATGACGTCAATAACGAGCTCCAAGGGACGTGTCGGACAGTGGCCGAGTCGTTGAGTCAATGCTTCAGACTCTCCTGAGAGACATGATGGGTGGAGTTATACTTGTTTACCTGATAAACTCAAGCTGTTAGTTGATCAAGTTTCACTTTCCCTGTTAACACGGTAAGCTTTAATTCTGTTACGTAGAAAGCTGCCTGTTGGGACTCAAGAGAGGTTCAGTTGCTAATCGAACTGTACCGGCAGAACCAAATGCTTATGAAACGTCAAAGCAGATGTTCACAAATACTGGAATAAACGTGTAGTGACAATTGCTTCAATAACACCAGAACTTCAGGTAGATGTATTGTCTGTTACTGATTTAGAAGTTGAAAAGAAAATAGAATTCATTTGGGGTCATTACAGGAGAGTTGCGTTAATTGGAGAAATTAAAGGGAAAGTTGGTGGCTGGAACAGTCATTTGCCCTCCAAATTATGGCGTTTTGTTTATAGAAAAGGACATACCTGTTTTAATTATGAGCATCCAAGTTTCTCATATACCTTACGAAGTGTTTAATAACGAGAAAAGAAAATAATTATTTTTCTCTCTCTCTCTCTCTCTCTCTCTCTCTCTCTCCTCTCTCTCTCTCT
>NC_090740.1:13858472-13863472 GCF_036898095.1 Palaemon carinicauda | reverse complement strand
ACCTATATTCATGTATTGATAGCATCATCGGTATGATGGAACATTTGATTGTAATTTAAAGCAGTTTGAACCATTAAAGTGAATTTTAAGATGCGGAACTCTTTTATTGATTCATTTACGGTCTTTTGCACTTACCTGATTTCTATAACTCCCCAGAAAATGGATGTCTTCGGTTATGTCAATCTAAACAGCTTTAACAAAAAAACAATCTTCAAATGTTTCAGTCATTATGATGGTATAAAATTCGTGTTTGTGAACAAAGTTAGACAAGAGGTTACTAAAATCCTATTTATTAAAACAGTGAAAAAGGTATAGGGAAAATTCAAGAGAATTTCGAATAAATAATATGATAGTTGGTAATTTGAGGTTGAGGAGAAGGTTTGTGAATTAAGGAGGAAGAGGATGATGAAGTACGAAGATTATGTTAAGGAGGAGGTTGATGAATTAAGGAGGAGGAGGTTGATGAAGTAGGAAGAGTATGTTTATGGAGAAGGTTGATGAATTAAGGAAGAGGAGGTTGATGAAGTAGGAAGAGTATGTTAAGGAGAAGGTTGATGAATTAAGGAAGAGGAGGTTGATGAAGTAGGAAGAGTATGTTAAGGAGAAGGTTGATGAATTAAGGAAGAGGAGTTGATGAAGTAGGAAGAGTATGTTAAGGAGGAGGTTGATGAATTGAGGAGGAGGAGGTTGGGGAAAGAGGATGATGAAGTAGAAAGAGTATGTTAAGGAGAAGGTTGATGAATTAAGGAAGAAGAGGTTGATGAAGTAGGAAGAGTATGTTAAGGAGAAGGTTGATGAATTAAGGAGAGGAGGTTGATGAAGTAGGAAGAGTATGTTAAGGAGGATGTTGATGAATTGAGGAGGAGGAGGTTGGGGAAGAGGATGATGAAGTAGAAAGAGTATGTTAAGGAGAAGGTTGATGAATTAAGGAAGAAGAGGTTGATGAAGTAGGAAGAGTATGTTAAGGAGAAGGTTGATGAATTAAGGAAGAAGAGGTTGATGAAGTAGGAAGAGTATGTTAAGGAGGAGGTTGATGAATTGAGGAGGAGGAGGTTGGGGAAGGAGGATGATGAAGTAGAAAGAGTATGTTAAGGAGAAGGTTGATGAATTAAGGAAGAGGAGGTTGATGAAGTAGGAAGAGTATGTTAAGGAGAAGGTTGATGAATTAAGGAAGAGGTGGTTGATGAAGTAGGAAGAGTATGTTAAGGAGGAGGTTGATGAATTAAGGAAGAGGAGGTTGATGAAGTAGGAAGAGTATGTTAAGGAGGAGGTTGATGAATTGAGGAGGAGGAGGTTGATGAAGTAGAAGAGTATGTTAAGGAGAAGGTTGATGAATTAAGGAAGAGGAGGTTGATGAAGTAGGAAGAGTATGTTAAGGAGAAGGTTGATGAATTAAGGAAGAGGAGGTTGATGAAGTAGGAAGGAGTATGTTAAGGAGAAGGTTGATGAATTAAGGAAGAGGAGGGTTGATGAAGTAGGAAGAGTATGTTAAGGTGAGGTTGGTATGAATTATGGAGAGGAGGTTGATGAAGTAGGAAGAGGTATGTTAAGGAGAGGTTGATGAATTGAGGAGGAGGAGGTTGGGAGGTGATGATGAAGTAGAAGGAGTATGTTAGGGAGGAAGGTTGATGAATTAAGGAAGAGGAGGTTGATGAAGTAGGAAGAGTATGTTAAGGAGAAGGTGATGAATTAAGGAAGAGGAGGTTGATGAGTAGGAAGAGTATGTTAAGGAGGAGGGTTGATGAATTGAGAGGAGGAGGTGAGGTTGGGGAAGAGGATGGATGAGAAGTAGAGTAGAGTATGTTAAGGGAGAGAGGGTTGATGAATTAAGGAAGAGGAGGTTGATGAAGTAGGAAGAGTATGTTAAGGAGGAGGTTGATGAATTGAGAGAGGAGGTTGGGGAAGAGGAGGATGATGATTGAAGGTAGAGTATGTTAAGGAGAAGGTTGATGGATGATGGAGGTGGAGGTAGTAGGAAGAGTATGTTAAGGAGAAGGTTGATGAATTAAGGAAGAGGAGGTTGATGAAGTAGGAAGAGTATTTTAAGGAGAAGGGTTGATGATTAAGGAAGAGGAGGTTGATGAAGTAGGAAGAGTATGTTAAGGAGGAGGTTGATGAATTGAGGAGAGGAGGATGTTGAAGTAGAAGAGTATGTTAAGGGAGAAGGTTGATGAATTAAGGAGAGGAGTTGATGAAGTAGGAAGAGTATGTTGAAGGAGAAGGTTGATGAGTAGGATGAGGAGGTTGTTGTGTAGGGAAGAGTATGTTAAGGAGGAAGGTTGATGAAGTAGGAGGAGGTTGGATGAAGGTAGGAAGAGTATGTTAAGGAGAAGGTTGATGAATTAGAGGGGATGAGGAGGTTGATGAAGTAGGGAAGGATGATGTTAAGGAAGAGAGGTTGATGAAGTAGGAGGTATGTTAGGAGAAGGTTGATGAATAAGGTATGAGGAGGGTTGAAGTAGGAGAGTATGTTAAGGAGAAGGTTGATGATTAGGAAGAGGAGGTTGATGAAGTAGGAAGAGTATGTTAAGGAGAAGGTGATGAATTAAGGAAGAGGAGGTTGATGAAGTAGGAAGAGTATGTTAAGGAGAAGGTTGATGAATTAAGGAAGAGGAGGTTGATGAAGTAGGAAGAGTATGTTAAGGAGAAGGTTGATGAATTAAGGAAGAGGAGGTTGATGAAGTAGGAAGAGTATGTTAAGGAGAAGGTTGATGAATTAAGGAAGAGGAGGTTGATGAAGTAGGAAGAGTATGTAAGGGAAGGTTGATGATTAAGGGAGAGGAGGTTTGATGGACGTAGGAGAGTAGGAGGTTAAGGAGAAGGTTGATGAATTAAGGAAGAGGAGGTTGATGAGTAGGAAGAGTATGTTAAGGAGAAGGTTGATGAATTAAGGAAGAGGAGGTTGATGAAGTAGGAAGAGTATGTTAAGGAGAAGGTTGATGAATTAAGGAAGAGGAGGTTGATGAAGTAGGAAGAGTATGTTAAGGGAAGGTGATGAAGGTTGATGAGGTTGATGAAGTAGGAAGGTTGTTAAGGAGAAGGTTGATGAATTAAGAAGAGGAGGTTGATGAAGTAGGAAGAGTATGTTAAGGAGGAGGTTGATGAATTGAGGAGGAGGAGGTTGGGGAAGAGGATGAGTGAAGAGTATGTTAAGGAGAAGGTTGATGAATTAAGGAAGAGGAGGTTGATGAAGTAGGAGTATTAGGAGAGGTTGATTGAAGTAGGAGGATGTGGAGGTGATGAGTTGATGAGTATGGTAGAGGAAGGTTGATGAAGTAGGAGAGGAGGTGATGTTAAGGAGGAAGTGTTAGGGGAGGTTGATTGAATAGGAGGAGGAGGTTGGGGAAGAGGATGATGAAGTAGAAGAGGTTAGAGTAAGGGAGGATGATTAAGGAAGAAGAGGTGATGAAGTAGGAAGAGTATGTTAAGGAGAAGGTTGATGAATTAAGGAAGAGGAGGTTGATGAAGTCGGAAGAGGAGTATGTTAAGGAGGAGGTTGATGAATTGAGGAGGAGGAGGTTGGGGAAGAGGATGATGAAGTAGAAGAGTATGTAGGAGAAGGTGAAGGTTGATGAAGAGGTTGATGAGTAGGAGAGTATGGTTAAGGAGAAGGTTGATGAATAAGGAAGAGGAGGTTGATGAAGTAGGAAGAATATGTTAAGAGAAGTTGGTGAATTAAGGAAGAGGAGGTTGATGAAGTAGGAAGAGTATGTTAAGGAGGAGGTTGATGAATTGAGGAGGAGGTTGGGGAAGAGGATGATGAAGTAGAAAGAGTATGTTAAGGAGAAGGTTGATGAATTAAGGAAGAGGAGGTGATGAAGTAGGAAGAATATGTTAAGGAGAGGTTGATGAATTAAGGAAGAGGAGGTTGCTGAAGAGGAAGAGTGTTAAGGAGTTACGGAGAGGTGATGAATTAAGGAAGAGGAGGTTGATGAAGTAGGAAGATGTAGGTGAAGGTGATGAGTTAGGATGAGGTAGAGAGGAGGTTGATGATAGGAGGTATGTTAGGAGAAGGTTGATGAATTAAGGAAGAGGAGGTTGATGAAGTAGGAGAGTATGTTAAGGAGAAGGTTGATGAATTATGGAAGAGGAGGTTGATGAAGTAGGAAGAGTATGTTAAGGAGGAGGTTGAATTGAGGAGGAAGAGGTTGGGGAAGAGGTTGTGAGTGAGAGTTAAGGAGGAGGTTGATGAATTAAGGAAGAGGAGGTTGATGAAGTAGGAAGAGAGTATGTTAAGGAGAAGGTTGATGAATTAAGAGAGGAGGTTGATGAAGTAGGAAAAGTGATGTTAGGAGGAGGTTGATGAATTAGGGGGTGAAGTAGGAGGTAGGTTGTAGGAGGGGTTGATGAATGGGAGGAGGAGGTTGGGGAAGAGGGATGATGAAGTAGAAAGAGTATGTTAAGAGAAGGTTGATGAATTAAGGAAGAGGAGGTGATGAAGTAGGAAAGAGTATGTTAAGGAGAAGGTTGATGAATTAAGGAAGAGGAGGTTGATGAAGTAGGAAGAGTATGTTTAAGGAGAAGGTTGATGAATTAAGGAAGAGGGAGGTTGATGAAGTAGGAAGAGTATGTTAGAGAAGTGAAGAAGAGGAGGTTGATGAAGTGGAAGAGTATGTAAGGAGAAGGTTGATGATTAGGAGAGGAGGTTGATGAAGTAGGAAGAGTATGTTAAGGAGGAGGTTGATGAATTGAGAGGAGGAGGTTGGGGAAGAGGTTGATGAAGTAGAAAGAGTAGGTTGAGGAGGATGTTGATGAATTAAGGAGGAGGAGGTTGGGGAAAAGGTTGATGAACGTAGGAACAGTAGTGTGAGGAGAAGGTTGATGAATTAAGGAAGAGGAGGTTGATAAAGTAGGAGGAGTAGGTTGATGAGGAGGTTGGTGAAATAGGAAAAGTAGGTTAAGGAGGGAGTTCGATGAATAAAGGAGGAGGAGGTTGGGGAAGAGGTTGATGGAGTTGAGGAAGGGGTTGATGAAGTTAAGGAGGAGGTTGATGAAAGAAG
>NC_090740.1:13852982-13857972 GCF_036898095.1 Palaemon carinicauda | reverse complement strand
GTGGCCCTCAGTTCGAGGAGGAAGTTATGGAAACAAGCTGGAGTCGGTGCAGCGGAACATCAAAGCTACTCTGAGGTTACAATGTAAAAGTTCCACTTTTCGTTGGTTGCAGGGCTGTAACCAGTAATTTGGTGTAGGGTGATTGCGAGAAGTTGCTATAATGATGTTCACAGTTGAGAAGTGAAAGTGATACCGCTATTAAAAGATAAATGTTATAGGAAGCAGAATCTAGAGACTTTGAGGCTCATGTTGTATCTTGCTTGGGGATGTCCGTATGACGCAGATAGGGAGCCAATCATATGAACTTGAATGTTGGCAAAATGACGCTTGATAAAAGTGCTCATACCCATGTCCGTGGGTCAATGTACTTTTCAGGTTTGACATGAAGTACAGGCACAGACCAACTCCTTGGCTTCTAAAGTAATTCCATAGCATATAAACCTCGACTTCAAGGAGTGATGTGTGAGATGCCCTGGATCAATTGAAACACCTTTCCGCTCATGGAGGAAGATATACAAGGTCATGGCTTTCCAGTAAAAAGGTTTGAGAAGAGAATGGTACTGGAATCATTGAGGGCAGCAGCTTCCCAACAGAGAAACAGTACAGAATGTCCTGCAGGCTTAGTAATATTAGAAAATATTACTATATATTATTTGATAACATTAAAGGAAATCAGCCAATCTCCTTCCGGGCAAAAAACTTGGCACATGTCGTAAACATATTATTATAATTGAATACAACTTTTTTCTTTCTTAGTAATTTTTGTATGATATAATTCAAAATCAAAACATTATTCTCTATTCTTGGGTAACGCCATAGCCTCTGTACCATGGTCTTCCACTGTCTTGGGTTAGAGTTCGCTTGCTTGAGGGTATACTCGGGCACACTATTATAATTCATTTCTCTTCTTATTCTGTTAAAGTTTTATAGTTTACATATGAAATATTTATTTTAGTGTTGTTACTGTTCTTAAAATATTTAATTTGTTTTTTAATTACTTCTCTTATTTCATTGCTTCCTTTTCTCACTGAGCTATTTTCGCTGTTGGAGCCCCTTGGCTTATAACATCCTCCTTTTCCAACTAGGGCTGTAGCTTAGCAAGTAATAATAATAATAATATTGACAACAACAACAACAACAACAACAGCAACTATAATAATAATAATAATAATAATAATAATAATAATAATAATAATAATAATAATAATAATAATAATAATAATAATGAAAATATTCCAATTTTATATTACTATGACAGGTTAACATCTATTCTTTTCAATGCTAAAACAGATCAGAAATGACACCAAACCCTGTCCTATCCGGACCCTGTCAGCATCCACCTCTCATCACATCATTGCTTGTAGTAACATTGACTTAATTGAACTCTCCTCTTGGATCTTCCTTTCATCTCCTTAGAAGGAGGAAGTTCTCTCAACTTGCAAAACGTTGTTATGAGAGTCCTCGGTTTACCCTTGATAATTATGGATAAACTATATTATTATTATTATTATTATTATTATTATTATTATTATTACTACTACTACTACTACTACTACTACTACTACTACTACTACTACTACTACTACTACTACTACTACTACTACTACTACTACTACTACTTCTTCTTCTTCTTGCAGAAGCAAAGCGACAACACTAGTTAGAAAAACAAGATGCTATAAGCCCAAGGGATACAACATGGATAAGTAGCCAGTAAGGAAAGGAGATAGGGGAATGAATAAACTAAAAGAAAAGTAATTAACAATTAAAATAAAATATTTTAAATGAAGTAACAGCTTTAAGATAAATCTTTCATTAAATGTCTATTGTCAAAACACAACAACAACCGAGATATACCACATTTTTTATTTGATTTTTGTTACGATGTCAGAATCCTTCAATGTTTACTGAAGATGAATTTAAATGCAAATTATAACCTGGAATATTTCAATTACGAATTCAGTTCTTAGTTTGTATAAGCCAATAATATGATTTAGTGAAATATACTATAAAAATATAGGCAGTAATAAAACAAAGTGTAGTTATTGCGCGGTTGTAGTCTTCAAAACAGCGTAACTACCTATTTGCAAAAGATATTCATATGAAAACTCAGCAAGTTTCACCAAAGGCTTCTATTAACAAAATGTAACCGGAAATATAAAGTGATAAAAAAAAATAGCTGCCATCCATCAAAAACGGGAATCTTTCTTCATTCAAAAAAAAAAAAAACTCTAGAAGACAAATCTTGATAGTGATTTAAAATAGGAACAGGTCACACTGCCTCCAAATACCATAACCATCAGGATGCAACTTTAAACAGAGGCAAACTCTGACAACAGGATCATAACTGTATTCAAATCAGGAAATATAGAAATTTAGCCGAACGATAAATAAGCAAACCCATGCAGGAGAGAGAGAGAGAGAGAGAGAGAGAGAGAGAGAGAGAGAGAGAGAGAGAGAGAGAGAAAGAAGGAGTCTAACAGCAATCCAAACCTTATCGATTTAGCTGATTGTAATTTGCAAGTAATATTCCTGAAACTGCATTCAGAACTTCTGCAACATAAACTATATCGTCTAAACAAGAAGGGATTATGAAAATAGTATTACGAGGGTATGAAATATTCACTGTATATATACATACATATATATATATATATATATATATATATATATATATATATATATATATATACATATATATATGTATGTATGCATATATATGTACTCTATATATATATGTATATATATACATATATATATATATATATATATATATATATATATATATATATATATATATATATGTAATATATATATAATATATATATATATATATATATATATATATATATATATATATATATATATATATATATATAGTCTTATAAGTGATCGGTTTACGCTTCAAAACTCTTGCCTGTTCTTTCTTTGACCGCAAAACATAGCTAGCAACGCAGAATTCGTTTGCATAAAATAAAAACCATTATTACAACAACTTTTATCTAGTACTTCGGTAAGGATTCTGACATATGTGTCAATATAGGCATAAAAATAAATGCTATAACGGTCTTATATATAGCGGTTTATATGGAACATTTTCCACAGCTGTTACCTTTATTTTTCCTAGTCAATAAAACGTTATTTGCATCATTGTGTAAACAAGGATGTTGGTGAAATAAAACGAGGTGGCAATTCTATATATATGTAAATAGTGAGTTTTACCTTTTTTTATGTATTGATATTTTATTCTTTTTATAACAAGGTTTTATGATCTTTCGGTATTTTACTAGTTTAAGTGATAGATGAGCCGACGAAGTTTTAATACAAGTTTAAAGGTAATCAAATTCTTAATTACCAATGATTAATGATTAACATTTATAAAGGATTACACAAAGTTATCTGTTCAATGTCCACTAAAATAAAAGACTTTTTACATATATATTAACTAAACACGTCTTATAACCTTGATATTGATTAATATATTCACATGATAACTTTCTGTGACCTTTTGATGAACTATTTCTATCAAAAAGAAGTTTGATCTTAATAACAGAAATGAATTTTTTCTTTTTTCAAAAGATTTTATTGTACTATATTTTTTTTCATAAAAATATGATAAATGCTACATTTCAATATTAATCTTCCTTATTTTCTAGCTGCTAATAATACTTACAGTAATAACTAGAAAAGCACTGTGAGTGTGCAGACCTCTGTCACGGCAGCTTATTTCTCGAAACCAACTTACCTTTCCAAGAATCAATTTAGACCGCAGGTGTATTTGAAGTCTGTGTGACAACCACGTGCGAGCTTGGGGTTAAGGGTAGGGTTAACTCGGTCGACCTTTTGCTCGACCTTGACCTTTGACCTAGGACTTTCAAAATTGTATCACTTCCATGTCTTAGCATAACTATTAATCCCTGAAAGTGTCACTAGTCTATGGGTAAATTCAGGGCCAGGAAGTTGTTCACAAACACACAGACAGTGAAAACCGGTCAACAAGGGGGGAAACATAACCTCCTCCCAACTTCTTTGACGGACGTAATAGTCAGAGAAGGCAATAGTTAACCCTAACCTTTCCCGAATTTATATTCTATTATAGCCTACATTAAACTGTTAAACAAGTATCAGTCATTTACTTCTAATCGTAACTCCATCTTAGACATTAAAACAGATATTCTAGTGACTGCCATAATATGCGAAATAAGATTTTATTCAAATTTATAAAACTTTTCACTAATCTTTTTCGACATCACTAGCTATGAAGTGTAAAGCATTAAACGAGTTTTGTTCCATTAAATAAAAAATTCTGAGACCGCTCTAGTATCATTAAATATACAGTAAAGTAAAAAACATTAAAATAATTTCGCAGTAAAAATTTAGTCTTTTCACCTTTACTGTGGAGGAGAATAAGGTGAAAATACTCGGTCATGTGTATTGGACTCTTTGTAAATAGGTATACATTGTCATTGAGAGCTATATTTTGATCATTAACCGATTATTAAAAAGACAAAATAAAAAAATAAAATGCAAGATATTTATATCAATTTAGTGGTAAGATAGTTCTAAGACTCTTTAAGAGGAACTACTTTCGCGTCGAGAGACTACTATATCTAAGTGAAATCTAGCATTGACCGTTATGAGAGAGAGAGAGAGAGAGAGAGAGAGAGAGAGAGAGAGAGAGAGAGAGGAGAGAGAGAGAGAGAGAGAGAAGAGTGATAACTTGATGTATCGGGTTTTTTTTTTTCAATACTATGCTGATAATGAGACAACACTCTCGAGGCAAAAATGTTTTTATTATAACATGATATCTAATTTCTATCATATTGAAAAATAATGAAGCGGGTGTTTAGACACCAGTTGAAATGATTCGAAACAATTATTACTGTGACTCAAAAGGGGATTTTAAACATTTTAAGAATATCATCTCCATTTATTTTCTGATATAAATAAACATTTAATTTTCTAGCTGTATAAGATATAAAAACAATACATT
>NC_090740.1:13832982-13842982 GCF_036898095.1 Palaemon carinicauda | reverse complement strand
ATGTCATATAAATGCCTGTTGGAGATTTTCTCTGGGGAAACGCCAATCAGATCACATCCGGGCATTCTTCTTATTCCTAATAGATGGCGTTATATAACAATAGGTGACGTCTACGCATTAAATTAATGCTCTATAATCTGTCAATAACTTGAGATACGGAAGCAATGTTTTCCCAGATGGAAATTCCTGATTGATTACATTGGTTTTATGAAATATTCAAATCAAAATGTTTTTATCTTGGTAATGTATCAATATTTTTCTGCCAAAATACAGGGTATATCAAAATATAAATGCCTCTTTTTTTTGGTTATCTATCAATATTTCTATGCCGAAAATATACTATTATAAAAATGTTTTACCTACTTTGCTAATTGTTTTTATTGATTTATGTCGTATAGAATTACAATATTTATCAATTGTTAATTAAATGAAGAATGTGTAGGATAGACCTTTCAGTTATCTTATCCTCAATCACTTATTGATTAAATTCCATCTCTCTCTCTCTCTCTCTCTCTCTCTCTCTCTCTCTCTCTCTCTCTCTCTCTCTCTCTCTCTCTCTCTGTTATCATATATCTACCTCCAGTTTTACTTACACCTTACTTTAGCAGGATATATATATATATATATATATATATATATATATATATATATATATATATATATATATATATATATATATATATATATATCCTTGTTTCCTTTCCTCACTAGGCAATTTTCCATCTTTGAGCCCCTGTGCTTATAGCATCCTGCTTTTCCAACTAAGTTTGAAGCTTAACAATTAATAATAATAATAAAGATAATAATAATAATAATAATAATAATAATAATAATAATAATAATGTTTAACAAATTCCTGATTATGAAATTGATAACATATCGCTTTTTTATGAAAGAAGAATTGATTTTGAAAAGGAAGAGCTATGAACAGAGGGTCAGGTGGATGAATGTGGTGAGGAGGGCTATGAAAGGAAAAAGACTGGGTGAAGAAGATGCTTATGGTATAGAAATAGATGAAGATAGTTAACTCGGGAGGCCAACCCTACTATGCGGTATGACTAGTGAGATCAAAATAAGAATAATATTGATAGATAAATAGATAGATGGATAGATAGATATATTTAGAATTATATATATATATATATATATATATATATATGTACATATATATATATATATATATATATATATATATATATATATATATATATATATATATATATATATATATATATATATATATATGTACATATATATATATATATATATATATGTACATATATATATATATATATATATATATATATATATACATGTACATATATATAATATATATATAAATATATATATATATATATATATATATATATATATATATATATATATATATATATATACATACATTTATATATATATATATACACATACATATATATATATATATATATATATATATATATATTTATATATATGTATATATATATATATATATATATATATATATATATATATTTATATAAATGAGCGCGTGTGTACATGACATTCTAAATTATTGATTACTTATCTTCCATTTATCAAAGAATATATGTGACTAAACTTGTATAAATTTTTTTACATTATTTTCCAATTATTTAGGCCTACTTTCCCTTTCATCATAATGTATCTCAGCGTATTCGTCTTTAATCAGTAAAAAAAAAAAAAAAAAAAAAAAAAAAAAAACTATATTTTCAGGATTATTGTTAGTCCTTTTTTACAGTTAACGCGATTTGCGTATTGAATAATGTAATCATGTTTTCTTTTATCTGTAGAGAAAACAGTCATCTACTTTCATCATAATCATCATCATTACCATCCTCATCTCTTCTTACGCCTATTGACGCAAAGAGCCTCGGATAGATTTCACCAGTCTTCTCTCTTGAGTTTTTAAATAAATGCTTCTCCATTCATCATCTCCTACTTAACTTTTGTACATGCTTAATATTTGAATGGTACCCACCGACAATAACGTGTTTGTGACTTTAACTTCTTTAAATCCATCAAACAAAGATTTAATATTCAAAAAAGTTCTATCAATTATACTACTGAGGCCCATTTGCACCTACTTGCAGGGGTGACATTTTAGCTCAGAAAAGTTTCCTAATAGCTGATTGGTTGGACAAAATAATTCTAACCAATCAGCTGGTAGGAAACTTTTCCTAGCTAAAGGGGCACCCATGCAAGTCGGTGCAAATGCACCTCGGTAAAAAAAATTAGTATATTATACAATACAATCCATTTCAACGAAGTATTGAACCAAGAACTAATAAATTAACTAGCAACGGACGTTTATTGCTACCCAGAAAATGATAGACCGTTGGCAGATAACTACCTTGCACTTAAAGCCTCAGGACTTAATATTCAGAAAGAAGAATAAATTAGTATACAATAAATGTCAACGAACTCTTGAACCAAGAACTAATAAATTAACTAGTGTAACTGACGTTTATTGCTACACAGAAAATGGCAGACCGTTGGCAGACCAGGTAATTACCTTGCAATTAGGGCCTCATGCACTTCATGTTCGATCAGCTGCAAGTTTTTCTGTTTTCCTACGTAGACCAGTAACAAAACAACCTTCCTTTACTGCATGCAATGTCCCAAAGGAGGTCTGCATGTCAGAAAGCATAATTTTTTAAGTTTTACTCATCTGAGTTATTTATTCAAGTTTCTTCAAATATTCAATTGAATATCCGTAGCTAGGGAAATTTTCGATGCGTAGATTGTTTAATCATTAAACAATCTATGCATCGAAAATTTTCATTCCCATTAAACTTTAATGGGAATAAAACCCAATTAGTTTTTTAATAAAAAATAAAAAAATCATATTATATAAGTACATTTTAGTTATCATTATGATAAGAGCTATACTTGGCTATAAAATTTTCACTTTGTTTTCCAGCTGAAATGTTATGCTTCATGACTTCCTTCTAATTTTTAAATTAATAGAGTACTACAGCATGTTTGCAAAATTCGAGGATTACGGAGAATATGATTTAGAAGCTAAAAATAAATATATATATATATATATATATATATATATATATATATATATATGCATATATGTATACATATATATATATACATATATATATATATATATATATATATATATATATATATATATATATATATATATATATATGTATGTATATGTATACATATACCGTATGTGTGTATATATATATATATATATATATATATATATATATATATATATATATATATATATATATATATGACAGGCAACCTGTGTAACCAGGCATTTCATGGAATACCTGATGATTTTAGGCATTTCGCGAAATGACTGATTCACTTACGGATTTCGCGAAATGACTAAAATTTCCAGGTATTACGTGAAATGACTGAAATTTAGTAGTTCTTATTACATACTTTGCCTGACAGAATTCAGGCAAACTGTGTAATTCTGGTATTTGTTGGAAAACACCACTTTTATGTGTTTTTAGGTATATATGGGTGTTGACACGGATTCTTATTCACTGAAAGTTGGTTTTGAGTCTCTATGTTATAATTAGGCTTTGTTTATGAGTATTTGTTCATATATTTTTCATATAAATTGCAGCCAGAATTTTTTCAAGCACAGATGTTCACTTTAAATTTAACTACCTGAGAAGCTAATTCAGTTTTGATTGAAATAGTCTCATTCTTTTATTTCTTTTAACTATGTGAGCAGGTAATTCTCTCATTTTGATTTCTTTTAATCTAAGAGCAGATAATTCAACAAGTAAGTACCGTGATCAATATGAGCAGTTTTAGATCATTGTTTGAAACAATTTGGATTGTAAATTTAAGTAAAACTAATATCATACTCTAAATATGCAAACATCACAACGGAGGCTGTCGACCTGTTCAAGTCCTACTGTATTACCTGCCAAGAAAAAACAAAAAGAACCAAGACAAAGGGAGTTGTGGTTCGCCACATACTTACTTAAGATTTCAATTCTCGCTTCCGAGTCGATTCAATTGACATGTAGTCATCTCCACAAGCCCAACATAAGTGGATTATTGTGTGCCAGTGCCATCTGACAAGGTTTGTCATCCCACTCACATCCAAGGGAGTAGCTGAGGTTACTTTTCAGCTTTTGGATATCTTAATATTGATTGGTGCTCCATGCATCCTACAATCAGATAATGGATCTGAGTTTACTGCCCACGTGGATGGAGAGATGAAGGATCTTTGGCCGCATCTTGTGCATGGCAAGCCCACAGAGAGGCACAGAGTCAAGGTTCAGTGGAACGGGCGAACTTTAGACATCAAAGACATGCTGGTTGTTAGACTCTCTGACAACAACACCCAAGATTGGTCCCTAGGCCTTCAATTTTGTTCAGAACCAGAAGAACTCATCATACCATTCCGGGATCAAGAGAGCCCCATATGCTGCTTTGCTTGGAGAGGATCCGAAAGGTTGGACTCACTTCCACTAGCATGCTTCAGGAGGTCATTGGCCGCTGAGAGACAGAAGATGATCTTGCAGCACTAGGAGCACAGTTTCCTACTGCCCCAAGTGACGAGCCACTTGAGGCCTCTGAGCCAGTCATCACCACCACCCAGCCACCCAAATCCCTTGATGTGCCTGTCACCATCTTCACCTAGCCACCCCAGGTCCACTCAGTTCAGCACTGCATATTGCACCAAGACAACAAGAAATTTCTAAGAAGTGCAAGAGCGCCAGAAGGGCTCAAGCGTGCCAGGCAGAACGCATGGTCAAACGTAGTAGGATCGACTTAAATGCCGTGGATACAGGGAAAAATGTTGCTGTGCCAGTTCCACATGTTGACAGGGGAAGGGAGGATCCAAGAAATCTTTTAGGAATCATCATGGAAGGAAATGAAAATGACTTGTACACTATTGGGGGAAAGACGTGGATATTAAGGACTATACTCACAAGGGCTGAATTCAACTTATGCCCCCAACGATTGTTGATGAAATCGACCAAGAACAGAAAGTATCTCTTCATGTGGCACCAAAGAAGGGTACTTCTGTCTAATTGTACATTTAATGAAAGAAGAAACAATATATGGTTTTAAGAAATATGTTGTTACAGAATTGTTGCTACTAAAATACTTTAGAAATATACAATATACCTGCAAATATATTCTATTCAACATAAAACTCTGCCCCTGGAAATAAAAAAAAAGCCATTACTGCTAAAATGCCATTAGCAAATACAACATATCAGCAAATATAAACTATTGACCTAAAATTCTTATGAACCAGGCATTTAGCGAAATCCCTGGGCTCTAAAACCAGTCATTTCGCGTAATGCCTGGAAATTTTAGTCATTTCGCGAAATCCCTAAGTGAATCAGTCAATTCACGAAATACCTAAAATACTTAGGCATTTCGCGAAATGCCTGGTTACACAGTTTGCCCGTAACATATGTATATATATATATATAAATATATATATATATATATATATATATATATGTATATATATATATATATATATATATATATATATATATATTTATATATATGCATATACAAATATATATATATATATATATATATATATATATATATATATATATATATATATATATATATATATATATATATGTACATGTATGTATGTATATGCATATATATATATTTGCATATATATATATATATATATATATATATATATATATATATATATGTATATATATATATATATATATATATATGTATATATATATATATATATATATATATATATATGTATATATATATATATATATATATATATATATATATATATATATATATATATATATATATATATACATGCATACATATATCACTCAGGCTGTTTTTCCATCAAGTTGGTCAAAAAATCAGACACACAGACAATGAAATCTATCAAAACACAATACTTCCCTCCCACTTAGGAAGGAACTGGTAAAAGTCGACTGTCTTAAGAAGAGGAGAAGCCCAACAAATCATCGGTTTATAGTCATATATACATGTTTATCGTAATACATAACCCCTCGGCTTAAATATTAGAATTGAGCAGTGTTGAATATCTAACTTGCATTGTATTAGTTTTCAATGTCCATATTAGGAAAGGTTAACAATGTGGTATGTCGTGTAGTCTGTATGCAAGCATTTTATAAATCACCGACATCAAATACATTGCGAGAAGCTATTTAGATAAATAGAGAGGATTAAGAGGAGAGCCTCAACTTTAACTTTTTATGTGGGTCTCTTCACGTTAGTAAATGTTAGTAAGGTAGATTTTTATATAGTCCTGCATATAAATGTTTTAAAAATCACTGATATAAAACTCCTGGAGAAAAGCTATTTAGATAAATAAATAGACAGACAGAGAGAAGTGAGAGGCTCAACTTTAACATTTTATGTGGATCTCTCCACGTTAATAAATGTTAGTAAGGTAGTTTTATTATGTAGTCCGGTATGTAAAAATTTAAAAAAAAATCATAGTTATTAAACATTTTGAGAAAAGCTATTTATATAAATAGATAGAGAGACAGAGAGAAGTGAGAGGTCCAGCGTTAACATTTTATGTGGGTCTCTTCGCGTTAATAAATGTTAGTAAGGTAGTTTTATTATGTAGTCCTGTATGTCAACGTTTTAAAAAATCGCTGTTATAAAACACCTTGCGAAAAGCTATTTATATATATCGATAGACAGACAGAGAGAAGTGAGATCCCTAACTCAGTCTTTTATTTGGATCTCTTCACCAGTGCATTGGTTTCCTTCATCAGGATTCATCCGTTCACCGAGGAAATTCCCTGGGATTTCCCTCCTTGATCCCCAGCAATCTCTGAGATAGTTTCTCTTCATATTTATTGAAATATATACGTAATATAATGGAGCGCTTATAGGCATTTGCTGTTTTCCATTGCAAAATTTCATCCACTAATCTGCTTCTGGTTTTCAAAATAGAAAAGAAATTATGATGCAGAATTATTATTTTCATTTAGTTGAGGTGTGTATTATATTTCCTCTATACTAATATTTTCTGTCACTCAGACCAATACTTTTAATAACAGAATGTGTGTGTTAGAGATTTTTATATTTCTATTTCTATTATTTCTAATATCATAACAATTGCTGTGAAAATTTTAGGGCGTAGATTATTCTATTGCTTGGACATCTTTGACACGGACAAATGAATCATCTACGAACATATATTCCACAAAAGTGTAGATAGGGCTTCTCAATTCAGACGGATAACCTTTCTTCTAGGATGCCCATATAGAAATTAGCGATGAGGATTCTAAGGTAAAAACTCATTGCAACTCTATATATGTGTGCATACATTTGGCCTCGATGGGTGGAAAAGTAGGACATCTCCAAGAGGATTTCCATTATGTCCCATAAAGCGTTTTCAGGTATATGAAAATTTTGGATAGTGGTGTCTCTATATACCTTGATCATCATCGTATTAATGGTTTCGTTCCCTGGAACACTTGTTAATAGGGATTCAACCTCAAGGAAGCGATCAAACTTTCTGAGAGGTAATATCTCTTAATTGGAGGATGTCTGGTAAGGATTTAAGGCTTAAGAGGTTATGCATTGTACCAACCGTGTTTCACACAATTGTACATAATTCCTTTTGTATATATTATGCTTGTATCTTCGCTCCTCCCTCGCACTAAAACGAACATGAAAATTCCTGTCTGGTTTTTCCTCTGTGATATTATCTGTCTTGTGAACTTGTCATGTCCTGTTGCCTTGAGATTTTGTATATAAGGAGAGTGTTCCACAACAATATAACTCAGTTGATTGCATCCTGCCTTTCAGTTCACAACCCTTCTCTCGGCCCGTCACATTGGTGACCCCGGAAGTCGACTCGCTTCCACTGCCTTCCACCCCCACCTCCCTCGCCCCTCCATCGTTGGTAATATGACAGAGCCGGACTCTACCCCAGCAGTTGGCACTGCGGCCGCTCCATTGAAACTTTCACCGTTCGCTAGCGGAGAAGCGTTCGCTTGGTTTCAACGCGCTGAAGTCCACTTTCGTATCAGGGGCGTGACTCGCTCAACCACCAAAGCGGATTATGTTCTCGCGGCGATACCCGAGGACACCTTCCCAGAAATATCCGACTGGCTTTGTGAACAAGGAGACACCCCAATAGCGTATGACGACCTCAAATCATACCTTTTGCAGCAGTACTCGCCGTCGCCAGCCGCCCGTATAGCAAAGCTTTTTCAGCTCTCGCAACAACCGTTGGGGGACCAAAGGGCTTCGCTTGCCCTCAGGGAAATGACCAGTATCGCTCGCCTTCAACCTGCCGCAGATGGCTCTCCTCGTGAGGTGAACCTACTCCGTGCCCTTTGGATACGCCGTTTACCTGAACCTGTGCGCGCTGCCATACCCGATGTCGATAGTTTACCCATAAAGGACTTGATGACCAAAGCCGACGCCCTTATGGACAGCCACTTCAAGACCTCCATCAACGCCTCCACCCCTGACGACGAGGATGCCTATTCAACGTCAACCGAAGCTGACATGAATGCCGTAGGACATACACGCCTACCCCGTGACGTGCCGAAGCGGCGACAAAGCCGCCCACCACCCACCAATCGCTCGCGCCCCAACGAACGACTTCTACAGCCACTTACTACCTCCCATCCGCCGCAGTTTTGCTACTACCACTTCAGATTCGGGGCAACCGCGAAGAAATGTGCCAAAGATTGTCAGTGGCCAAAAAAACGTGTAAGTAGGCCATCGCTTGTGGTGGTGGCCTCCCATGTTTCTAATCTTTTCTTTTTACAGGATGCAGGAACGGGCGTGCGATTTTTGGTAGACATGGGTGCTTGTCGTTCTCTTTTGCCAAGGAAACTCTTCAAGGCACAACGTAGTCTGTCTACATCTGCCGACGTCCGCTTGGTAGCTGCCAACGGATCTGCGATACCCACCTACGGTTACGAGAGCCTCACATTATCGTTCGGAAACGGTAAATTCAATTGGAAATTTCTCGTTGCTGACGTCACAATGCCAATCCTCGGTGCGGATTTCCTCTCTCATTTCCACCTTCTGGTCAATGTCGCCCACCGACGAGTGGTCAACGCAGACTCGTACTTGTCGACACCTCTTCAACCCGCCCCCTCTAACCTCGCTCTCCACATCAGCGCACCCACGGATGCCTACGCCCACCTCCTCACGTCGTACCCGGAAGTTTTCCATCCAGAACTTCGCCAAACGCCCACGGTTCCTGCCAAGCACGGTATTTATCACCATATCAAGACGACGGGACCCCCAGTCTTCGCAAAATTCAGACGTCTTGCACCGGAACGATTGGCAGCCGCCAAACAGACGTTCGCCGAAATGGAGAAAATGGGCCTTTGCCAAAAGGCCTCCAGCCCATGGTCGTCACCCTTACACATCGTTCTGAAGAAAGACGGCTCCCTCCGTCCGTGCGGGGATTACAGGCGCCTGAACATGCAAACAGAACCGGATCACTACCCCCTCCCAAACATTGCCGATGTAACCTCCTACCTGCACAAAGCAAAGGGGTATTATCAGGTGCCTATGAACCCAGAAGACATCCCCAAGACCGCCATCACCACTCCATTTGGCACATACACCTTCAATTACTCTTGTTTTGGCCTTCGTAATGCTGGGGCCACGTTTCAACGTCTCATGGATGGCATCTTAGGAGACCTCCCTTTCTGTGTATGTTATGTGGACGACATACTTGTGTTCTCCTCCTCAAAAGAGGAACACCTCCGTCACCTCCGCATCGTGCTCGACCGCCTGCAACAAAACGGCCTTGTAGTCCGGTACGACAAGTGTACCTTTGGCGCCAACGAAGTGTCGTTCTTAGGGCACCGTATCACTCCTGAAGGAGTCCATCCCCTCCCTGAGAAGGTAGCAGCCGTTCAGAATTTCCCCACGCCCTCGACCGTCAAAGCTCTGCAGGAATTCTTGGGCATGATCAACTATTATCACCGTTTTCTGCCAGCCATTGCCGCCACTCTTGCTCCCC
>NC_090740.1:13820482-13822982 GCF_036898095.1 Palaemon carinicauda | reverse complement strand
TATGTGTTGATAACTAAAAGAATGTTTGAAGATTGAAAGACGAGCACGTGTTTAGGGGTATGGCTAACGGTATGTCTGATCATTTTTTGGTGGAAGGAAAATTAGTTGTAGCAAAAGTGTGGGGGAATAGAGTAGGTGGATGTAAAAGGGAGCTAGTGAGGGTTGAAGAGCTAATAAAACCGGGGGTAAAAAGTAAATATCAGGAAAGGTTGAAAATGGCATATGACGAGGTGAGAGTAAGAGAAACTGGTAATTTAGAGGAGGAGTGGAAGTTAGCAAGAGAAAATTTTGTTGGGATTACAAGTGATGTATGTGGCAAGAAGGTTGTTGGAGGCAGCATGAGGAAGGGCAGTGAATGGTGGAATGAAGGAGTGAAGGTAAAAGTGGAAGAGAAAAAGAGGGCTTTTGAAGAATGGCTGCAGAGTAATAGTATAGAGAAGTATGAAAAATATAGAGAGAAAAATGTGGAAGTAAAGCACAAGGTATGTGAGGCAAAGAGGGCAGCTGACCTGAGGTGGGGTCAGGGACTGGGTCAGTCATATGAAGAGAATAAGAAGAAGTTTTGGAAAGAAGTGAAGAGAGTAAGGAAGGCTGGCGCAAGAATTGAAGAGACAGTGAAAGATGGAAATGGAAGGTTGTTAAAAGGAGAAGAGGCAAGGAAAAGGTGGGCGGAATATTTTGAAAGTTTGCTGAATGTTGAGGATAATAGGGAGGCAGATATAATTGCTGTTCCAGGTGTTGAGGTGCCAGTGATGGGAGATGAGAATGAGAGAGAGATTACAATAGAGGAAGTGAGGAGAGCACTAGATGAAACGAGAGTAGGAAAAGCATCTGGTATGGATGGTGTGAAAGCTGAGATGTTGAAGGAAGGGGTGTGACTGTACTTGAATGGTTGGTGAGATTGTTTAATATGTGTTTTGTGTTGTCAATGGTACCAGTAGATTGGGTTTGTGCATATATTGTACCACTATATAAGGGTAAGGGAGATGTGCATGAGTGTTGTAATTCATGAGGTATTAGTTTGTTGAGTGTAGTTGGAAAAGTGTATGGTAGAGTAATGATTAATAGGATTAAGGATAAAACAGAGAATGCAATCTTGGAAGTACAGGGTGGTTTTAGAAGAGGAAGGGGTTGTATGAATCAGATTTTTACAGTTAGGCAGATATGCGAGAAATATTTAGCAAAAGGTAAGGAGGTGTATGTTGCGTTTATGGATCTGGAGAAAGCATATGATAGAGTTGATAGGGAAGCAATGTGGAATGTGATGAGGTTATATGGAGTTGGTGGAAGGTTGTTGCAAGCAGTGAAAGGTTTCTACAAAGGTAGTAAAGCATGTGTTAGAATAGGAAATGAAGTGAGCGATTGGTTTCCGGTGAGAGTGGGGCTGAGACAGGGATGTGTGATGTCGCCGTGGTTGTTTAACTTGTATGTTGATGGAGTGGTGAGAGAGGTGAATGCTCGAGTGCTTGGACGAGGATTAAAACTGGTAGGCGAGAATGATCATGAATGGGAGGTAAATCAGTTGTTGTTTGCGGATGATACTGTACTGGTAGCAGACACAGAAGAGAAGCTTGACCGACTAGTGACAGAATTTGGAAGGGTGTGTGAGAGAAGGAAGTTGAGAGTTAATGTGGGTAAGAGTAAGGTTATGAGATTTACGAGAAGGGAAGGTGGTGCAAGGTTGAATGTCATGTTGAATGGAGAGTTACTTGAGGAGGTGGATCAGTTTAAGTACTTGGGGTCTGTTGTTGCAGCAAATGGTGGAGTGGAAGCAGATGTACGTCAGAGAGTGAATGAAGGTTGCTAAGTGTTGGGGGCAGTTAAGGGAGTAGTAAAAAATAGAGGGTTGGCATGAATGTAAAGAGAGTTCTATATGAGAAAGTGATTGTACCAACTGTGATGTATGGATCGGAGTTGTGGGGAATGAAAGTGATAGAGAGACAGAAATTGAATGTGTTTGAGATGAAGTGTCTAAAGAGTATGGCTGGTGTATCTCAAGTAGATAGGGTTAGGAACGAAGTGGTGAGGGTGAGAACGGGTGTAAGAAATGAGTTAGCGGCTAGAGTGGATATGAATGTGTTGAGGTGGTTTGGCCATGTTGAGAGAATGGAAAATGGCTGTCTGCTAAAGAAGGTGATGAATGCAAGAGTTGATGGGAGAAGTACAAGATGAAGGCCAAGGTTTGGGTGGATGGATGGTGTGAAGAAAGCTCTGGGTGATAGGAGGATAGATGTGAGAGAGGCAAGAGAGCGTGCTAGAAATAGGAATGAATGGCGAGCGATTGTGACGCAGTTCCGGTAGGCCCTGCTGCTTCCTCCGGTGCCTTAGATGACCGCGGAGGTAGCAGCAGTAGGGGATTCAGCATTATGAAGCTTCATCTGTGGTTGATAATGTGGGAGGTTGGGCTGTGGCACCCTAGCAGTACCAGCTGAACTCGGCTGAGTCCCTGGTTAGGCTGGAGGAACGTAGAGAGTAGAGGTCCCCTTTTTGTTTTGTTTCA
>NC_090740.1:13788335-13800835 GCF_036898095.1 Palaemon carinicauda | reverse complement strand
ACAATAACAACAACAACAATAACAATAACAATTTTATATTACTACGATATCTTAACATCCAATCTTTTCAATGTTAAAATGGACCAGGAATAACACCAAACCCTGTCCTATCCGGACCCTGTCAGCATCCACCTTTCATCTCATCATTGTTTGTAGTAACATTTGACTTAATTGAACTCTCCTCTTGGATCTTCCTTTCATCTCCTTAGATGGAGGAAGTTCTCTCAACTTGCAAAACGTTGTTGTGAGAGTCCTCGTTTACCCCCGCTAATTATGGATAAACTATATTATTATTATTATTATTATTATTACTACTACTACTACTACTACTACTACTACTACTACTACTACTACTACTACTACTACTACTTGCAGCAGCAAAGCGACAACCCTAGTTGGAAAAACAAGATGCTATAAGCCCAAGGGATCCAACAGGGATAAATAGCCATTAAGGAAAGGAGATAAGCGAATTAATAAACTAAAAGAAAAGTAATGAACAATTAAAATAAAATATTTTAGATGAAGTAACAGCCTTGAAATAAATCTTTTATTAAATGTCTATTGTCTAAACACAACAGCAACCGAGATATACCACATTTTTTATTAGATTTTTGTTACGATGTCAGAATCCTTCAATGTTTAATGAAGATGAATTTACATGTAAAGCATAACCTAGAATATTTCATATACGAATCCAGTTTTTAGTTTGTATAAGTCAGTAATATGATTTAGTGAAATATACTATAAAAATTTAGGCAGTAAGAAAACAAAGTGTACTTATCACTTGGTTATAGTCCTCATAACAACGTAACTACCCATTTACAAAAGATATTCATATGAAAAATCAGCAAGATTCGCCAAAGACTTTTATTAACAAAATGTAACCGGAAAAATAAGGTGATAAAAAAATAGCTGCCATTCATCAAAAATGGGAATCTTTCTTCATTCAAAAAAAAAAAAAAATGATAATAAAATGAAATAAAAAAAGCTTTAAAAGAAAAATCTTTTTAGTGATTTAAATCCGAAATAGGTCACACTGGGTCCAAATACCATAACCACCCAGAGGTAACTTAAAAAAAAAAAAAAAAAAAAAAAACTATGACAACAGGATCATAACTGTATTCAAATCATGAAATATACAGATTTAGCCGAACGATAAATAAGCAAATCCGTGTAGAGAGAGAGAGAGAGAGAGAGAGAGAGAGAGAGAGAGAGAGAGAGAGAGTCTAACAGCAATCCAAACCTTATCGATTTAGCTGATTGTAATTTGCATGCAAACCAAATAGTATTCTTGAAACTGCATTCAGAACTTCTGAAACATGAACTATATCGTCTAAACGAGAAGGGACTATGAAAATCTATATATATATATATATATATATACATCTAATATATATATATATATATATATGTATATATATATATATATATATATGTATATATAAATATATGCATATATATGTGTGTGTGTATATATATATATATATATATACATACATATATATATACATATGTATATATGTGTGAGTATATATATATATATATATATATGTGTATATATATATATATATATATATATAGTTTTATAAGTGACTGATTACTCTCCAAAACTCTCGCCTCTTATCTCTTTGCACACAAAACATAACCATCAACGCAAAATTCGTTTGCGCAAAATAAAAACCATAATTACTACGACTTTTATCTAGTATTTCGGTAAGGATTTTGACATAATACTGTATGTGTCAATATAAGCATAGAAATAAATACACTAACGGTCTTATAACGTTATTTGCATCATTGTGTAGACAAGGATGTTGGTGAATTAAAAAGAGGTGGCAATTCTATATATATGTAAATAGTTGGTTTTACCCTTTTTATGTATTTATATTTTATTCTTTTTATAACAAGGTTTTATGATTTTTCGATATTTTACTAGTTTAAGTGATAGATGAGCCGACGAAGTTTTAATACAAGTTTAAGGGTAATCAAATTTTTAATTACCAATGATTAATATTTACCATTTATAAGGGATTACACAAAGTTATCTGTTTAATGTCCACTAAAATAAAAGACTTTTTACATATATATTAACTAAACACGTCTTATAACCTTTATATTGATTAATATATTCACATGATAACTTTCTGTGACCTTTTGATGAACTATTTCTATCAAAATGGAGTTGATCTCGATTACAGAAACTAATTTTTTCTTTTTTCAAAAGATTTTATTGTACCATATTTTTCTGTAAAAATATGTTAAATTCTAGAATTCATTATAAATCTTCATTATTTTCTAGCTACTAGCCATACTCACAGTAATAACTAGAAAAGCACTTTGAGTGTGCAGACTCCCGCCACGGCAGCTTATTTCTCGAAAGCAGCTGCTTGCCTTTCCAAGAACCAATTCAAACCGTTAGCGTATTTGAAGTCTCTGTGACAACCACGTGCGAGCTTGGGGTTAAGGGTAGGGTTAACTCGGTCGACCTTTTGCTCGACCTTGACCTTTGACCTAGGACTTTCAAAATTGAATCACTTCCATGTCTTAGCATAACTATTAATCCCTGAAAGTGTCACTAGTCTATGGGTAAATTCAGGGCCAGGAAGTTGTTCACAAACACACAGACAGTCAAAACGGTCAAATAAGGGAGAAAACATAACCTCCTCCCAACTTCTTTGACGGACATAATAGTCAGAGAAGGCTATAGTTAACACCTTTTCCGAATTTACATTCTATTATAGCCTTCATTAAAATGTTAAACAAGTATCAGTCATTTACTTCTAATCGTAACTCCATCTTAGACATATTAAAAACAGATATTCTAGTGACTGCCATAATATGCGAAATAGATATTTTATTCAAATTTATAAAACTTTTCACTAATCTTTTTCGATATCACTAGCTTTGAAGTGTAAAGCATTAAAAGAGTTTTGTTCCATTAAAAAACTTCTAAGACCGCTCTAGTATCATTAAATATAAAGTAAAAAATATTAAATAATATTTCGCAGCAAAATTTAGTCTTTTCACCTTTACTGTGGAGGAGAATAAGGTGAAAATACTTAGTCATGTATATTGCACTCTTTGTAAATAGGTATACCTTGTCATTGACAGCTATATTTTGATCATTAACCGATTATTAACAAAATAAAATAAAAAAAATCAAATGCAAGATATTTAGCTCAATTTAGTTGTAAGATAGTTCCAAGACTCTTTAAGAAGAGCTACTTTCGCGTCGAGAGACTACTAAATCTAAGTGAAATCTGGCATTGACCTTTACGAGAGAGAGAGAGAGAGAGAGAGAGAGAGAGAGAGAGAGAGAGAGAGAGAAGGTTGATAACTTGATGTATCTATTTTTCTGTTTTTTTTTTTTTTTTTTTTTTTTTTTTTCAATACTATGCTGATATTGAGACAACACTCTCGAGGCAAAACTGTTTTTATTATAACATAATATCTAATTTCCATCATATTGAAAAATAATGAAGCGAATGTTTAGACACTAGTTGAAATGATTCGGAACAATTATTACTGTGACTCAAAACGAGATTTTAAACATAATTTTAAGAATATCATCTCCATTTATTTTCTGATATAAATAAACATTTAATTTTCTATCTGTATGGGATATAAAAACAATACATTACTTAGCAATTGTTGAGGACCTGAAACTGATAAACATAGGATAATAAATGTTTTACATACTAGAAACATATTGAAACAATATAAAAAAGGTATTGGTAGGTAAGTCGGTCAGTGAGCAACGGAAACCCTTTTGTCTTTAAGAATAGGATATCTTGAGACGGAGAATGGAAGATCGGAAGGGCAAGTTGAATTCAACGAATGTTTTATGCATGAATGTGGTAAAAGTTGGATGTGAGAAGGTCAGGGAAGGAAACGTGTGTTGTTTCCATTTTGCTTTTCTAAATTACGGTATTTGAATTGAGTTCAGTTTAGTAATACAAAATATACTTCTAACTACGAGACGAAATTAAAACGAATAAATAAATTAACATATAGTAATTTAAAAGATTTTTTTTTTTTACTGGAATCAACAGGAACTTGAAGCATATGTTATGTTCATATTTGTGTAGATTGGCGCTCCGAGAGATGAAATATGTAAGATCATCGGTGTCTTTATTTATTAAGGAGCTCCACAACAAATAAACGAAATTATATTCGGCCAATGAAATTAGCTCAAAGTATGTAAGATCTCCAATTATCATTTGGATGAATTTTGACTATGATTTTATTTATCTGTTTTTAGGATACTATCTGTCTACTGTAAGTTGTAAATTACAGAAATATTTTCCAAAATTCATAACCAGCCTTCACTTTACATTGGATGTCAAAGATGAATAATTATGTGGTCGGATAGATTGTTAATATTTTGTTATTCATTTTGTGAAAAAACTTCTGTCGCTTTGGCTATATTGCAATAAGAAGTCATCCCTATATCTGGAAGATATGTAAGGATTCCAATTATCAAGCCAAACAAGATACCTATCTATGAAAAATCCAAAAACTTAAACGTCCAAGAAAATGGGTGATAATAGATAGATAATAAAGTAATAATTACTACCCTTGATCGACAATGCTGATTATATTGTTAATGGTCAAAACAATGCATATTCCTAATCAAACTTAAAGCAAAAGATAGTCTTCCAAACTCACATAGAACTCTGTAGGAGAAAAGCATAGATTCCTTATTCATTTTCATTGCCAATTTTAATATCACGCATCAGATATTATGTAATACCAGTAATACTTTATCTTATCATAACCCTTTTCACTTACTCCCTTTCTCTTTCTTCTTTGCTTGGCTAAGATACGAACATTGAAATTAATAGCATTATTAAATGACCAAACCACATTATCATTCTAGTATATATATATATATATATATATATACATATATATACGTAAATATATAAATATATATATATACACATTTATATATACATATATATATACAGTATATATATAAATATATATATATATATATGTGTGTGTGTGTGTGTGTGTGTATACTGTATAATGCTATATATATATATATATATAGCATTATACAGTATACACACACACACACACACACATATATATATATATATATATATACTGTATATATATATATATATATATGTGTGTGTGTGTGTGTGTATATATAAATGTGTATATATATATATTTATATATTACGTATATATATATGTATATGTATATATATATATATATATACATATATATATATATATATATATATACTAGAATGATAATATATATATATATATATATATATATAATTTGTCAGATCTTTTAATGATAGTTATAACCGTAAAATACTTGTATGTATATCATCAATATTGCATGCATTTCTATATCGTGTAAAATTTATTCTGCGAAGAGACCATCAGCACCTAGTGTATCTGATTTAGGAAGAATGTGTGAATGCAAGGGGTGTGTGGACACTAGAAAATTTGTATGAATTTTATTTAAAGTTACAATATTTACCTGAAAGTACGAACGCCATAGCAGATGTTCCTTCACGAGGATTAGCGCCTCCCGTTGACAAGCGGAATCTCTAATTTACAGAGAAGTCACGAAAACAAGGTATGAAAGTGATGGAAAAATCGATCTGAGGTATTTTTGTTTCACCTGGTTTATATAAATATTTCCTTGACCAAGCTCAATATAAAAGGTATATCCGTCGCTTGTCTATGATTGTATTTACTTATTGTGAAAAAGATAAGTTTAGATGGATTATAAATGCACGCACACGCATACAATATATATATATATATATATGTGTGTGTGTGTGTGTGTGTGTGTGTGTGTATGTGTGGAATATCCCATTTTATTGACAACACACTTATCATTTAGAAATCTCCTTTTACGCATTTTTGCAAAATGATTATTCTGTTATTTTCTATTAATTTTCTAAGCAAATTTTACACAATATAAAATATATAGTAATTCATGTCAACGATTTTTCTTTTCAAATCATAATTTCATTAAGAACTACTACTAAAGCAATACCTACTACTAAAACTATTAATACTGCTACTGCTGCTGCTGCTACTACTACTACTACTACTTCAAAAAATAATAATGAATGTTAATAATGATAATGATAATCATAATATAATAGTAAAAATAATAAAATAATAGTAGCTATATATGAAATATAAAAATGTCATGTCCTTTAACCCTGTTTCTCGTGGCCCCTGACTGACATTCATAGCCAACAATTGCAACAGAATTGCAATGCAAGGACACCCACTTCTGCACGCATCGTGTATGTATATTGGATAGAAAGCATTAAAATTGGATTCGGGGAAGCATTCAGTCGGAGGGCGTTCCAAATAGGGAAGCAATTTGTGGACAAACTGTGGCCTGGAGATAACAACTTAACCTTTCCCGCGAGTAGGCATTAAAATGGCAAACACGAAACGGTCACAGACTTTACTCCCATTTTATTTCAGACCATTTTTTTTTTCAGGAATGCCATAAACTTGTTTCCTTTCAGGATACCAATCCCCTTCGAGTAGGGCTTGGGCACTGATCATATGTATATATGATCAGTCTCTAGGCATTGTCCTGCTTGATAGGGCAATGTCACGTCCCTTGCCTCTACCATTTATGAGTGGCCTTTAAACCTTTAAAAACGAAAGACATTGTCAATGAATGCCATAAAACTTGTTTCCTTCCAGAATACCACCCCCTTTTGAGTAAGGCTTGGGCACTGATCATATGTATATATGGTCAGTTTCAAGGGCATTGTCCTGCTTGATAGGACAGTGTCACTGTCCCTTGACTCTGTAATTCATGAGTGGCCTTTAAATCTTTAAAAACGTAAGACATTATCAATGAAAACCATAAAACTTGTTTCCTCTCCGGATACCAGTCCCATTCGACTAAGGTAATAATAAAACTTTTATCTTATAGGCAGACAACTCTAGAGATATGGTGGCCTGTTGATAACGTTCTTGCCTGGTGATCCCCAGGCTGGGTTCGAGTCCCGCGGAAAACTCGTTAGTTCATTTGGTCGTTGCAACCTCACCATCCTTGTGAGCTAAGGATGGAGGGTGTAGTTTGGGGGAACCTATATGTCTATATTCTGAGTCATCAGCAGTCATTGCCTGGACCTCCTTGTTTATAGCTTGGGTGGAGAGGGGACTTTGACGATGGTCATATGTATATATGGTCAATCTCTAGGGCATTGTCCTGCTTGATAAGGCAATGTCTCTGTCCATTGTCTCTGTCCATTCATGAGCGGCCTTGAAACCTTTAAAAACGTAATACATTGTTTACGACAAAATTCATATTCCATTGTTCGAACATTGTTATTAACCTCCTTTGCCATGTTACGAGATATAACTGCGTACTACTTCGAGGTTATTAAGTTGCTCTGTCAAGACACAACTGCCCCAATAAGTGTCGATGACTCTGGCTTTGGAATCCAATATATCGAATTCCATGGTAGAAGAGACCTAGCTGGAGGTTCCGGATACCTTGACAACAGAGCTGTCATATAAAAGCCTGTTGGAGCTTTTCTCTGGGGAAACGCCAATCAGCCAATCAGATCACATCCGGGCATTCTTCTTATTTCTAACTGATGGAGTTATATAATAATAGGTGATATCTACGCATTAAATTAATGCTCTGTAAGCTGCCAATAACTTGAGATACGGAAGCAATGTTTTCCCAGATGGAAATTCCTGATTGATTACATTGGTTTTATGAAATATTAAAATCAAAATGTTTTTATCTTGGTTATTTATCAATATTTTTCTGCCAAAATACAGGGTATATCAAAATATAAATGATTGTTTTTTTTTTTTTTTTTTTTTGGTTATTTATCAATATATCTATGGCGAAAATATACTATTATAAAAATGTTTTAATTACTTTGCTAATTGTTTTTATTGATTTATGTCGTATAGAATTAAATATATATCAATTGTTAATTTATATGATGAATTTGTAGGATAGACCTTTCAGTTATCTTATCCTCAATCACTTATTGATTAAATTCTCTCTCTCTCTCTCTCTCTCTCTCTCTCTCTCTCTCTCTCTGTTATCAGATATCTACCTCAGTTTTACTTACACCTTACTTTAGCAGGATATATATATATATATATATATATGTGTGTGTGTGTGTGTGTGTGTATGTGTGTGTGTGTGTGTATTTCCTTGTTTCCTTTCCTCACTGGGTAATTTTCCCTATTTGAGCCCCTGTGCTTATAGCATCCTGCTTTTCCAACTAAGTTTGAAGCTTAATAATAATAATAATAATAATAATAATAATAATAATAATAATAATAATATAAATGTTTAACACATTTCTGATTATTATTTCGATCTTATTAGTCATAGTGCATAGCAGGGTTGATTGCTTGAGTTAACTATCGTCATCTATTTCTATCCCATAAGCCTCTTCTTCACCCAGTCTTTTATCTGCCATAGCCCTCCTCTTCACATTCCTCCACCTGACCCTCTGTTCATAGCTCTTCCTTTTCAAAATCAATTCTTCTTTAATAGCTCTACCTTTTCATAATATCTGATCGGTTGGACAAAATAATTCTAACCAATCAGCTGGTAGGAAACTTTTCTTAGCTAAAAGGGCACCCCTGCGAGTCGGTGCAAATGCACCTCGGTAAAAAAAAAAAAAAAAAAAAAATAGTATAGTATATAATACAATACATTTCAATGAACTATTATAACCTAGAACTAATAAATTAACTAGCAAGGGACGTTTATTGTTACTCAGAAAATGGTAGACCGTTGGCAGATAACTACCTTGCACTTAGAGCCTCAGGACTTAATATTCAGAAAGAAGAATAAATTGGTATACAATACATGTCAACGAACTATTGAACAAAGAACAAACAAATGAACTACTGTAACTGACGTTTATTGCTACACAGAAAATGGCAGACCGTTGGCAGACCAGGTAAATACCTTGCAATTAGGGCCTCATGCATTTCATGTTCGATCAACTGCAAGATTTTTCTGTTTTCCAGTAACAAAACAACCTTCCTTCACTACATGCAATGTCCCAAAAGAGGTTTGCATGTCAGAAAGCATAACTTTTAAAGCTTTACTCATCTGAGTTATTTATTCAAGTTTCTTCCAATATTCAATGGAATATCCATAAATAGGGAATTTTCGATGCATAGATTGTTTAATGACAGTAAAAACAAATTAGTTTTTCTAAATATTTTATTTTTCATATTATATAAGTAGATTTTAGTCATTTCAGCCATCATCATGATAAGAGTTAGACTTGGATATAATTTTCTTTCTTTGTTTTCCAGCCAAAATTTTATGCTTCATGAATTCCTCCTAATCTCTAAATTGATAAATTTCTAAAGATCGTTTAAAAATAAATTTGTACTACTAAGAATATGTTTTAGAAGCTGAAAATAATTTTGGTGATATATATATATATATATATATATATATTTATATATATATATATATATATACATTTATATATATGTATATATATATATATATATATATTTGTATGTCTATGTATATATATATATATATATATACATATATATATATATATATATATACATATATATATATATATATATATACATATATATATATATATATATACATATTTGTATGTCTATGTGTGTATATATATATATATATATATATGTATATATATAACTCGGGTAATTTTTCCGTCAAGTTGTTAGAAGTCAGACAAACAGGCAAACACGCAGACAATGAAATTTACCAAATACAATACCTCTCTCCCACACCAGTGGGGACGGATAAAAGTCGACTGTTTTAAGAATTACAGAAGCACCACCAGTCATCGGTTTATTGTCAAAGATACAGGTTTAATGTGATACGTACCCCCTCTGCTTGAATATTAGAATTAAGCAGTGTTGAGCATCTTACTTGTATTGTATTAGTTTACAATGTCCATGTTACGAAATGTTAGCAATGTGGTATGTTGTGTAGTCGTGTATGCAAGCATTTTATAAATCACAAACATCAAATACATTGAAAAAAGATATTTAGATAAATAGAGAGGATTGAGAGGAGAGCCTCAACTTTAACATTTTATGTGGGTCTCTTCACGTTAATAATTGTTAGTAGGATAGTTTTTATGTAGTCCTGTATGTAAATGTTTAAAAAAAAAAAACAGTTATAAAACACCATGCGAAAAGCTATTTATATAAATCGATAGACAGACAGAGAGAAGTGAGATTCCTAACTCAGTGTTTATGCGAGTCTCTTCACCAGTCCATTGCTTTCATTCATCAGGATTCGTCTGTTCACCGAGGAAATTCCCTGGGATTTCCCTCCTTGATCCCCTGCAATCTCTGAGATAGTTTCTCTTCATATTTATTGAAGTATATACGTAATATAACGGAATGGTTCTAGGCCTTTGTTGTTTTCCATTGCAAAATTTCATTGACTATGCTGCTTTTAGTTTTCAAAGTAGAAAAATATATGATGCAAAATTACTATTTTTAATTGATTGAGGTGTGTATTATCATTTCTCTATACTAATATTTTCTGTCACTCAGACCAATACTGTTTATAATAGAATGTGTGTGTTTGAAATTTTAATATTTATACTATCTTCGAGAATATCATAACAATTGCTGTAAAAATTGTAGGGCGTAGATTTTCTGTTGCTTGGACATCCTTGACACGCACAAATGAATCATCTATATAATAGACAAAATGTGTAGTTCCTCTCAATTCACAAGATAAACCTTTCTTCTAGCATACCCATATAGAAATTAGTGAAGGCCCTAGTAGGATCCATAGGGTGTTTTCGGGTATATCAAAATTTGGGATAGAGGTGTCTCTATATACCTTGATCATCATCGTATTAATGGTTTCGTTCCCTGGAACACTTGTTAATAGGGATTCAACGTCAAGGAAGCGATCAAACTTTGTGAGAGGTAATCTCTCCTAATTGGAGGACGTCTGGTAAAGATTTAAGGTTTAAGAGGTTATGCATGTACCCATCTTAAACTTGTCCGTGTTTCCCAAGTATTCATCAACAATGGATACTACATTATCAAAGTGATCCAAAAATTAGAATCGACATTGACCGTTCATATGGAATTCGATCTACTGCAATACTTCCAAGAGAGAATAACATAAAATTATCTGAAAAGACACAAATGTACCAGTGGTATAGAGAAGAAGAGCGTTCCCTTAGTAAAATCCTTACCAAAAAGGATGCAACTACAAATTCTGAGGAAAGCATTTCCTTAATCATATAAAACAGAAAAAAAGAAAACAATTGCCATGGTTCTTAAGAATAAGCCGGCCCTTTCGGTTGTAGATCGCATGTAATGTAGTTTACCAACGTTCCTCTCGATGAAACTATCGCCTTAGTGATGAACTGTGTGTAGGGACGCAGCTACAGTGCTAATCAACGTTCTGGAAGTTGTCCTCCGTATGTTCATGGATATGTGCACAAAGAAGGGCGCCTTTACAATCCAGCGGGGTCATACATACATTATATTCAAAAGGATGGCGTAGTAGCAGTAGAAGAGTTGGTTTTATCTCATATACGCTGACCTGACGTATACTTCAGATACATTGATGAAACTTTCGTTAAGGCTACTAACTCCCAGGACATCAGGGAACTCCGCCACAAGTTTTAGGGAGTGCAGTTTTCTGTATTTTACACTGGAACAGTCACAACAGATGTCTTCCATTCCTGGATATCGTGGTTGAAACTATCGAAAATGGGTTCCATGCGTTCCAGATTCCCCAATGGTCATAGTGAATGCGCCGTATATCATAGTTCCTTGTGAACATTGGGTAAGGTAAGACCTGTTAATCAAGAACTCAAGAAGGCCTTCGACACCTGGTATGGGGTGTAACAGCGAAATACAAGTAGGGCAACGAAAGTAAATATACATTACAAAGGAATCATGACAATATTTATCAGAAAGATGAAAAGTCATTTAGGACATCGTACAGAACATCTTTTACCCCATAACATAACAAGGAGCTTAACTTTGTGATACATTACCGAAACAGATTAGACCAATAGAGAAGGGTGTGTTATAAAATCAACTTTACTAAGCCAACAATTATCTTCGATATACCTTACATAAAAGAACGTCCCCTACCGAGATAATAATAATAATAATAATAATAATAATAATAATAATAATAATAATAATAATAATAATAATAATAATAATAATAATAATATTATTATTATTATTATTATTATTATTATTATTATTATTATTATTATTATTATTATTATTATTATTATTATTATTATTATTATTATTATTATTATTATTATAGTAATAATAATAATAATGATAATAATTATTACTCTTAATATTTTCATTATTATTATTATTATTATTATTATTATTATTATTATTATTATTATTATAATAATAATAATTATTATTATTATTATTTTTATTATTATTATTATTATTGTTATTATTATTATTATTATTATTATTATTATTATTATTATTATTTT
>NC_090740.1:13780835-13783335 GCF_036898095.1 Palaemon carinicauda | reverse complement strand
CTAAGAGATTATCTTGCCACGTGCAACAGGGTGCAATAAAAATGCATTGCCTCCAAAAACATAATTTCAAGACAACAAGGGGAGCATATAGTGAAAAATGTAACAATCATCGGCCATGCCCCTGACAGTAGACGTCTCCGGATAATGGAAGCTCTTTTTATTCAACAACAAAGACCTAACCTTAACACCACGCAAGAAGGGACCTTATTGCCAACATGTATAAGGTCCACTATCAACAATAGTCCAGGCAATAACAACTATGACAGGACTGATTATAGCTGAAGGTCAAAACAGGGATTATCTCCTGACAGAACCAGAGCCAGTAATCCCACCAAACATCCCGGCGAGGCAGAGGCCACCACCCAATAGGATAACGGTCTCCGCCCTAGGGCGGTTCTTAACCAGTGAAGATGGAATCTCGTAGCAGGACTCCGTATATAAGCCATCAAAACAACACCTGCATTTCAGTTCACTCTTGACAATGAGCAGAAAACCTTCTCACTGCTCGAAACCGGTTGAGTCGAAGGATATAAATTTTGTATAAAATTGACAATTACTTTGTGTGCACTAACATTGTGATAGTGTTTTATACTTTGTACATATTATCTGTACTTTTACAATGTGTTGTGATATATTAAAGACAAATTGTGAATGATATGGTCTTCATCACCTTCCTATTGATATGTCCCTTTCCCAGTTACTGACGGATTGTTCAAATGAAGAGAAGAAGATAATAAGAACAATAGAAAAAGTTAATTACAAGATTAACGCCACTGAGGCAGCAATCACTTTTAATAAAACCTGCTTAAAGAGGGTCTACTCCCAAAATATATTATTATTATTATTATTATTATTATTATTATTATTATTATTATTATTATTATTACTTACTTACTTACTTACTTACTTACTTACTTACTTACTTACTTACTTACTTACTTACTTACTTACTTACTTACTTACTTACTTACTTACTAAGCTGCATCCCTCGCTGGAAAAGCAGGATGCTATAAGCCCAAGGGACTCCAACAGGCAAAAAAAGCCCAGCAAGGAAAGGAAACAAGGAAAAACTATGATAGAAGTTTAAGAACTATATATCATTAAAATAAATCGTTCATATATAAACTATAAAAACTTGAATATGACAAGAGGAAGAGAAACAAGATAGAATAGGCAACGTAACTGAATGCTATCTGACATGCATTCAGTTAATATGCTCAAAAGAACACCAATTGCATTGTTGCAAATCAAGGTTTAAGATTATTACCCTAATAAAATCTCTTTCTGCCTTTGATTATCCTTTGAGCTAGTTTAAGCTCTTTCATAATCATTAGACAAATGTTATAATAAATGGAACTCTAGGATATTAGTTAATAATTCTCTCTCTCTCTCTCTCTCTCTCTCTCTCTCTCTCTCTCTCTCTCCTCTCTCTCTCTCTCTCAATGGAACCCCAATTTATTTACTAGTGAGTAAAACCCTATCTCTCTCTCTCTCTCTCTCTCCTCTCTCTCTCTCTCTCTCTCTCTCTCTCTCTCTCTCTCTCTCTCAATGGAGCCCAAAACACTAGTGAATAAATCCTCATCTCTCTCTCTCTCTCTCTCTCTCTCTCTCTCTCTCTCTCTCTCTCCTCTCTCTCTCTCTCTCTCTCTCTCTCTCAATAATTTCATACATGAGACATTCCTAACGCTAAATCATATAAAGACCTTGTAATCAGATTTGAAATTAAAGGAAAGAAGACATGGAATTTATAGCAAAGGAGTTTTCTCTTTTATCCAATGCTACACGCAGATATTTTCTTTTTTTTTAATATGAAAGCCGATGGGGCTGACAATCAAAGCCGGATATCTGCCATGTCTCGAAGAACGAGAGAAAAATTAAAGACATAAGATAAGAGATGTCTTTTGACTTAGGAATTATCGAAGGATTCTCAGTTAATCATTGACAAGTTTATTTCTTGTTGTGTAAAAATATTTAAGAGTAATAACAAAAAAATATTGTATAATTAATTAGGGAAAATTCATATAGGTAGGAAAACATAACTTTGATATGAATCCATCATTCAGAAATTGGTTTCTAGTCTGTTAACCTACGAATCCGTAAGTCTGATATCCACTGTTCAATTCTTTGCTTGCATGAGAAATAAGTTTATACATAAAATGACATGAATCCATTGTATATCATGAATTATTAATTAATTGATTCTGTAAAAAGTTCCATTAAGTCCTAAGTCATATAACAAGTTAAGTGCACATATGCCTTTTCTGTAAAGGGATATAAAAGGACATTATTATTATTATTATTATTATTATTAATTATTATTATTATTATTATTATTATTATTATTATTATTATTATTATTATTATATATATAATATATATAATAACGTTGACTTAAATAATGCCTGATAAAACCACGAAGGTATTATTTAAAGTGGTTTTATGTTTTGATTAGCACGTTATGTATACATGTATATGTATATATGTAAATATATACTATATA
>NC_090740.1:13768335-13775835 GCF_036898095.1 Palaemon carinicauda | reverse complement strand
ACTATTATAGCTTAGCAAGTGATAATAATAATAATAATAATAATAATAATAATAATAATAATGATAATAATAAAAACAACAATAATAATAATAATAATAATAATAATAATAATAATAATAATAATAATAATAATAACAATAATAAATTGAGAATAAATACATCGAGTGCAATAAAGAAAATACTATTAAGTGTTTGTCGCATTTCTACCTCGGTTTAATGGGTCATTAAAAGATAGTAATGTGAGAATCGTTTGGGTTGGCCTCTGTGCTACATTACATCGGAAGTAGTATCATTATATAGTACACACTGCTATTTGTAGTGTGAGGCCGATAGAAAACATGTATGAGAGAGAGAGAGAGAGAGAGAGAGAGAGAGAGAGAGAGAGAGAGAGAGAGAGAGAGAGAGAGAGAGAGAGAGAGAGAAAAGAGTAGCTTCACCAAAATCAACACTATATTGAGTAGCTTCACCAAAATCAACACTATTATTCTCTCTCTCTCTCTCTCTCTCTCTCTCTCTCTCTCTCTCTCTCTCTCTCTCTGTGGCGGGATGTTTAAAAAACAAGCCCCACACCCTGAATCACACTTACTGACAATGGTCTCCACAAAACAAACTTTCCCCTTACGTAATCTATAACCAGACTCTTGGACAAAAGGACAAAACAAAACAAAACATAACCTTAAAACTATATATTTCTTACAGACTATAACGCTCAACATAAACAAAAAAACACACTTATCAATAATCATACACTTAACACAAAACAGGCCTTAATCATCCCACCATTCAATTAAACCCTCAAAATAAATAACGCTTAACAACTTACAAAACATACAATAAACGTAACATAATTCAAATAAACCAAATTTAAACCCTAACAAAACTTAAAACTAAACCGCACAACCAATATGTAATTCTGAGTGGACACTTTCGTCCGCACAAGGCCAACAGTCTTTTGTAGCCAAAAACACAACTCTGCAGCAACCGGACCGCTGAAAAATGTTAATGCACAATTGCACTTATCATCATCGTCATCATCATCATCATCTAATATATCAATATGCCAAACCAATTCCTTCAACCGGGCGGGGTCGTTACAGCATCTATTTCATCAAGATCCACAGAGCAATCCAATCAGGTCCTTAAACAATCCAGGTCATCAATAATTCATTCCAAATCTGAGCAGTCGTATCAAATTCCTTAAACAAGCCAGGTCGTCAACAATCACATTCATATAAATCTCTCCCCAAAGGAGGAATCGCAGCCTGCCAAAATAAAAAAAAGAAAAACACTTACGAACACTTCTAGCTAACTGAACTATCGCACTATAATCAAAGATAAATAATAAATTGTTCCTATCATTCACAATCACGACAAGCAAAGATAAACAAAACTGTACTTACTTTGAAAATCAAAAAACACTTCCACGCTGGTCGAAAAAATATATATATAATCCAGCTCTCACACAACTGCCTTATGCTGCAGTCAAATAAAAAAGCATTCGCTCCGAAACATTCACCACTGTCGTAACCTAACTAAAACATGTAAACAAACAATCTCATTTATACCAACAGTCTTCCTCACCACAAACGATCGTTACACTAACTACTTTCGCTCGCTAACACAATATCTCTCTCTCTCTCTCTCTCTCTCTCTCTCTCTCTCTCTCTCTCTCTCTCTCTCTCACACACACACAGGATTTGGCAAAACAAAAATAAAAATAAAGCAAAAATAAATCCTCCACATTCCTCCCCCCCTTACTTTGCCAAATCCTTCTCACACAACACTTACATTATTTTTTTCATAACCCAGTCGCAGTCGGGAACGGGACCTCTACTCCGAGTAACTGGGCCTCCATATACTCTCTCATTCACTTCTTCCTTATCACAATCATTAGCTACATTAACACTATTCCTATCTAAATCCCTATCATCTAATATATCATGTACAATCATATCTACCTCGTTCTCATCTGGCCCTATAATTACACTCATTTCTGTAAACAGTTCATCCATTTCATCAAAAACATTCTCAACTTTAGTAAAAGATTCATTCATACTACTAATCATTCTCCTATCTCTCATTCTCGCATTCGTCATCCTTTCTTTTACATCACCTAAGGAAAAGCCACACACACTATAGGTATCATTCATACTCAGCCATGATTCATCTGTATTTAACACATTTATCTTCCATACACACTTGCACATTTACACCCTTGTCATACTTATTTCTATTCTCACTTTTACTTATAAAATTTCCCCTTCTTTCATCTTTACTTAAAGCTCTTGTAATTCTTCCTTTTCTTATATTCTACTAACACTAACTGTTTACCTTCCAGACCTAAGTCCTCATACATACTAGGTTCACCCTTGTTCCTTTTCAACCATTTACTCATCCCATTCTCTTGGATATACTCAGGTACCTCTTTCCATTTACGCAACTGGTTGTGGTGGGCCCTAATTTTTTCCACAATACCACCCACACACAACTTACCCAAAACGTAACTTAATCCACTCGAACCAACTTCTAACACATCATAGGGACCTTCAAATTTATCACGCACCTTATTTACATTCATTCTACCCTTTTCAATTACTTCTTTCATCACTCTCTCACCAACTTTAAAGCTTTCAAACCTCTTATTTGCTTTCCTCCACACATCTCTATCATCCTCCGACACACCCAACCTCGGTCTTATTATCTTTTCAAAATTTAAAACAAACTTACATGGAGACATACCCGTACTCTTATGCACTGTTGCATTGTAAGCCCCACAACGCTCTACCAACATACAAATCCCAATCATTACCACATGTACTCATCATTCGCAAAATTTCAGTTAATGTTCTTACAGTCCTTTCAGCCAACCCATTCGCACTTGGCATATAAGGAGTCGAATACACATGTTCAATACCCCATTCTCTTAACATCTGCTCAAACTCCCATCCAACAAACTCAGGGCCATTATCACTTAACATTCTCACAGGCTTACACACACACATCGGCAACATCACTTGACCAACCATTCTTGCAACAGTCTCGCTCCGTTTATCCTTGATGGGTATTGCATAGGTAAATTTACTCATGTGATCAACCATAACAATCATTCCCACATGTCTTCTCGCAGTCACAGGCAACGAAACACAATCAATCACAAACATCTCAAATGGTTCTTTCATACGTAATCTCAAAACAGGCGGATTAGCATGCACTCTCTGATACTTCCCTTTCTGGCAATCTTCACACGTAGTCGCTACATCCTTACATATCTGACTCAACCCAGGTGTAAACAATCTCTCACGCATGCATTCCCATAATTTATTCTTACCCATATGCCCATATCTGTCATGCACTAACATACACATACTTACTGCTGCATGCATTGGAAACACAGGAACATATATATCTTCATCCATTCCTTTATGTAGAAAAATAAACAATATTCTTACACACAATAAGTCTCTTACTAACTTTCTTATACACCTCTAAATCAGACGACCATTCTTCTACCTCAATACTATTCAACATACATTCACGTAACCTTTTAATTTCCTCACATTCATCTTGCATTTCTTCCACCTCCTCTTTAGTCAGTAGATCATCCTCACTCCTCGTAATATCAACCATGCCAACAAAATTCGCCATAAATACACTATTATCTTCTATCACAACTACTTCACATCCATTTTTCAGAAGCAAACCACTACCAATATCAACTGATAAATCATGCAATCTTAAAAAGTCAATTCCTATCAAAAAACAACTAGGCATCTCATTCTCTCCCATTACAATAAAATTATGTTCCACATCCATACTTCCCAGTTTTACTTTCAAACGCACTTCTTCCCAAACTAGCAAACTTCCTTTACCTATCCCATGAATTCTCACACTCGTACATTGCCGTTTCACTTCCCAATTGTACCGCTCTATTTCCTTGATAACAGACATATTCACTAATGACACTTGTGCACCTGTATCAATTAAACTACAGTATTCATTCTCATTTATACCCACATACGTCATCATTCTTCCTTTTACACCATGCATACAAATGTTTACTCTCCTATCAATAGGGTCATCCTTATCACACCCATGGTCATCTTCGCTATCCTCTATGCTCATACCACTCTGATTCAAATCACTCGGACAATCCTCCTTCTTACTCAACAACTTGCAACATCTTTCATTACATTGTAACCTCAATATATACTCCCTTTCAGTCTCTTTATTTGCTCGGTACTGCATCGGACGATTCCACCCAAAATACAAATAAACAGTGACACCATATAACATACTTACTACCAACAATACTTTTGATAACAATTCACCCTCAAGCATACTATCCTCCTCCTTATATGCCATTTCTTTTGATACTTCATTCCTAACACTCATTCTAAGCTCATCTATACTAGCAGGTATATCCCTATTCAAACCCTTCAATTTAACCTTATTTAACCCACACAAAATACATTTATACACCATGTCATCCCCTTCAAAACTTTGTACCACCATTAAATCTTCCGGCAACCTTTCAAAATTACTATCATTCTCGCTACTCTCTTCTATCTTACCATGCATTCTTGACATCGCATCTGCTATCACGTTCTTACTCCCAGGTACATATTCTAGCTTAAAGTCAAATTCATTCAAATCCTCTATTGTCCTCGCAACTCTAGCATTCACAGACTCTTTCCTAATCATGTACACTAGGGGCTGATGGTCAGTACGCACAATAAATTTCACACCATACAAAAATACCTTCAACGCTTTCACGCAAAACCTTATCGCAGCCAACTCCCTTTCAATCGTGGAATACTTTCGCTCAGCCTTATTAAATGCTTTACTTACATACGCTATCACTCTCAACTGTTCATCTCCGTTTATTCTTTGCATTTGAACCAAGCAACCGCCCATACTAATCCCACTAGCATCCGTATATAACTCTAGCATACTCGCATGTTCACTATAATCGGGAAAAGCCAAAGTGACGTCTCTCGCAGCCTCTTCTTTCAAGTTTTCAAATGCTTCAATCATACGCTCATCCCATTTCAGTCTCGTACTATTTCTCTTACCTGTCCACTCATTCAAAGGCTTCCCTATTCCCGAACAATCTCTGACAAACTTCCGACCAAATTCAATTAACCCAAGAAACCCTCTCAACTCACGCACCCGTATGAGGACGTGGAAACTCTCTCACCTTACTCACAAACTTTTCACTCTTCCTTATACCCGATTCACTCACCACATGCCCAAGAAATTCCACCTCCCCGGCCAACCATGTACACTTTTCAAGCTTAACTTTCACCCCAACTTCTATCAACCGTTCTAATACTGCTTCAAGCAACTGCATGTGTTCCTCAACTGTCTCACTAGCAATCAAAATATCATCAATAAAAACAGTCACCTTCTGTCTATCAAACCCAGCCAAAACTACATTCATCGCCCTCTGGAAGGCAGCAGGCGCATTAGCAAGGCCAAAACTTAATCTTTTAAACTGAAAATGACAACTTCTACTTGAAAATGCCGTAATGGGCCTGCTCCCCTCTGCCAGAGGCATCTGGTAATAGCCCCTAACTAAATCTAACTTTGTAAAAACTTTCATACCATGCATCTTATACACACAGGCAGACACTACATTCATCGGAAAACGTTCTTTAACAGTTACTTCATTCACCTTCCTATAATCAATACACATCCGTAAACTTCCATCCGGCTTTCTTACAGGTACAATAGGGCTATTCCAGGCACTCTCACTCCTTTCTATTACACCCATTTGTTCTAACTCCTGGCACTGCTCTTCTATTTCTCTGGCAATAGGCGGAGAAAAATGTCGGGGACGCTGATATATGGGGGTATCATTACTAAGAACTATCTTAAATTCAGGCAGCTTTGATCCCCCACAATCCTCGTCACCGCGACTCAAAACTCTCCGTCTATCCCATAACATCCTATACAATTGTTCCCTTTCCCCCTCACTTATATTCTCATCTACATTAATTCTTTCTTTCAAACTTTCATAGTCCCAATCGTCATCCGGCTTTATCTTACCCGTCATAACCCGTCTCAATTTAACATACCTTTCATCCTCTACATTGACCAACGTATACATACATCCCATACAATCACCCTCATGTATACCCCGTATCCTCTTCCTCCTTACAGTCGGCAACAAGCTCACATACACCTTCGGCTCCTGCAAATTCAAAATACCATCATACACATGCACACTTGCTTTCACCAAATTACTTGCTTCCGAACCTTCCACTACATATTCACAATTGTCACTATTGGCAATTCCCAGACTATTCGGCCATGCAACTTTTACACTGACAACCTCACTCGCATCTTTAGACAATTTAACACCTTCTTTTGCTATTAACGGCACACCTTTCCATACCTTCGTACCTACACTACCATCTTCATTCAAATAAAATTCCCCACAAAATTTACCCTTAACTTTCATCTCTATCATATTTACACTAGGATGTACAATCATACCGCATTTTTTCAAGAAGTTATAACCTAACAACACATCGTATTTGTCATTTACTCCCTCAACCACATAAAAATCATTATCTTCCATCATCAGCCCCCCAATCATAACATTTTCTCGTAACTTTCCTTGCACAGACATACTTAAATTACCGATCCCTTTCACTTCACCTTTACACCCCCTAAATTCACACACATCCCTTACCTTATCGTATGCATTCCTAAACATTAAATTGACACCACAACCAGTATCAATCAGACCAACTAGCTCTATTCCATTAAAATTTACTTTTGCACTCATGCAGTCATAAGCTCTTTCGCCCATCACGTCTTCATGTAATAAACCTTCACGAACATGCATCACATTCACTCCGCACACACTCGAGGACTCACCCAGCTGAACCCTCTTACACTCTAGTTTCCCGAACATCCTGGCTGATTTCCTCCCTTCTTCCTACATACCCTAGCTACATGCCCATCTGCACCACATTCAGTACACTTACCCCGTGGCTCCTTGCACATTCTAGCATAATGCCCATCCTTACCACAATTACCGCAAATCACATTTGTACGATTACTCCGACATCCACTCGCTATGTGCCCCTGTCATACCACACCGATAACATTTTACCCCTTTCTCTTTCGTGCACTCGCTAATTCTATGCCCTACCTCACCACATCCAAAACAAGCACCAAGAGCCCATCTACATTCATTCTTCTTATGTCCTACTTTCCCACATCTATAACACTTCTCTTCACGGATACAACTACCTGACCTATCTTGCGGCGCACTAGCACTCCTATCCCTCCAAACCTGATTCCCTTGCCTAAACCCTTCATTTGTCCTTACAGGTATTCCCACATTACTCGCCCTAACACTCCTATCTACTACACTATCAGCTACCCTCATCGGTCCTCTCAAAATTGCGTCCTTATAACTACCAAATTCTATTACACTTTCTTCCATTCCAGTTCTTACACTCACAGATTTACTTTCTTTCATACAC
>NC_090740.1:13760835-13763335 GCF_036898095.1 Palaemon carinicauda | reverse complement strand
AAGTTCTAGATATATTCTCGTCAGAAGAAAAACATTGTGACAAAGAACTCTATCCTAGATATCACTGACACAAGAGCATCAAATGAAAATATGATGCTTAATAATGAGTTTTTTTGGGGGTAGCCAATGCTGGCCTTATATCAAATTTTGAAAAATTGCCTGCAAAGTCAGGCCACCAATATTGCTGCCTAATACTGGAGCTGGCAGGTTTGATGTATGTTCGCATTAAATCATTGAAGATGAAAACATTTATTATCATTCTTAATTACTCTAATCACATAAAAGAAGATTTTCAATGGAACATAATATTTACTGAATAAATGAAGAAATGAATATAATTTTGGTGCTCTCGTCATATATACATATAAATATATATATATATATATATATATATATATATATATATATATATATATATATATATATATATATATATATATATATATATATATATATATGTATGTATATATATATATATATATATATATATATAATATATATATATATATATATGTATATATATATATATATATATATATATATATATATATATATATATGTATATATATACATATATCTATATATACATATATATTTATATATATATATATATATATATATATATATATATATATATATATATATATATATATATATATATGTACATATATACATATATATGTATATATATACATATATATATATGTATATATATATATATATATATATATATATATATATATATATATATATATATATATATATATATATATATATATATATATATATGCTTTTAGTGTATATTCGTATTTATTGTTACTATTAATATCATCATTATTATTATTTATATTGGTCTCAACATTACTTTTAAAATTAAAAACATTACTATTGCTGTATATGAATATGGGTGTATTACAGTATTACTATTAGTGTTGTTCAGATTTTTTCTTCAATTTTTCTATCTGTTATACTCCCTTTGATCAATGCACACTATAACTTCTCGGAAGTTTGACGGGGGTGCGAGTTGTTAAGGTAAATATTCTCTGTCACACTTGTAGACTTTACTTTTATTTGTTGAATTCAGGGGGGAGAACGTGGCAGTTTCTTGGATCCGACAAGGTCAGTCATCTGGAAATCTTTTGTTGGCAGTGTTATAGGTTACAAACAATTTGTTCCTTTGTCAAGGAATGTGGTCACAGCAGGGCCTATGATTGAACTGAGGGTAAGGTTGGTTGGTTGGTGGTTGATTGCCCCACCAGTTGAAGGTTAAAGGTGTCTGGTTTCAGTTCCAGTTTCATCCAAATATAAGCTCACCAGAACGTCAGCTGGGTAAGCCCAACCCCCCACTGTGGTGCACAACCACGGCTGTGGCCTCCCCAGTTAACAGCTTAAACACACAGTCCCGAGCGGGGATCAATCTGCCACCATGCGAATGCTATGCAAACACATTACCACTGTACTACCCAGGAAGTTAGTACAGGCTCAGGAGGAGGTATATATTGGTCGGACAATATGGTAAAGCAGTTACTGTGAAGCTATGTAAGCAGCAAGTGTAGATTGGTCGATGATCTATCTGATAGACCAGTATTCAGCGTTGATGGTCACGTATGTTTAGGTTCTGATTACCTTATCGCGCGGCGTCATTAACCAGCACGAGCACATTAATTATTGAGAAGGATGTCCTTACTTCCAGGATTCTGTCCAAGCTCTCCAAGGGCAGCATCTTTGTCAGTACTTTTCTTACAGTTTGCTGTCTGTGACCATCTCCTGCAGTATGAATAATGGGATTTCTCCTGACAATCCACGGTCTAAGAAATGATTTTTGGGTGGTGATTAACGCTTCCAGGATCCCCAGGCTGCGTTGATCAAGACAGCTTGCAGTTATTTCACTAATTTCAACTAAGATGTTACATGATATTTCTATTTTTTTCTATGATACTGCATCTTGATTTTGATCAGATAAAATACTAGGAGAAGCATATAGCGGTCTCATGCCAATATATTTTCTGGATATTCTACGGTCAGGGCATTTACAAATCATGGTAGATAACATTACAACTCTCAAGGCTACTTGAACTGAAAAGGCTAGGTTAATCTTCATAACCTGGCTGGCTGTCTTATAGATTTGGTAGTGAAAAGGGACAGTCTTTTCTCTGATATTTTCAGTAACATAGTCTCAAATTCCATGCTCCCCTTTCACCTCTTCTGTGCCAGAGAAAAAGATTATCCTTCTCATTTATAAGGGTTTTATGGATCAACTTTACCCAGAGGAAAAATATGCCATAAAGAAGCTTTACAGCGAGAATGCTAGCATTGTAGACCTGATAGAACCATTGAATTATTCATATACTATCCTATGGTACGGGCGAGGATCATTATCACAAAGGATACTCACGCCCCACCACTGCCAGATTTAATAAAGAAGATCAATGTCAGATACTAATATACTTTAAATACTCCATCTAAGTATGTTCAGGGACTACTATGGACATTTCTAAAC
>NC_090740.1:13735835-13748335 GCF_036898095.1 Palaemon carinicauda | reverse complement strand
TGGAAATAGAATAAATAACAATAATTCAAATAATGAAATAATCAATATTCTAATTTATTACCAAGTTGTTTAAATATAAAAGATCTTTCTTAAAATTCCCATAGCTAACTGCACAACCAAATCAAATATGTAGACAGTTCTTTTTCCTTTCGGATAATAACAACATAATTTACTCGAGAGAAATTCTTCTTGAGATATCATCTGTTTACAACAGAGCCAGTTTATCGTGGGTTAAGATAGAAGTTCTTTATTTATTTATTTTTTACTCCTAGGTAACTTCTCAATCTGTTATGTTTTGGTGGTCATCTAAATCAATTAATTAAGTTATACCATTATCATTAATTCACCAAATATTTTATGTGTTCATTATTATCTAGATATAAACTTGTCAATGCCTCGATAATCAGATGTTGAAAATTCTGACAGTGAAATAATATATCGGTATGATGTCTTTCTTGCTAAGAGTGAAAATATTCAATGATCGTCTGTTCATGAATACTAACTAGTGTAATATGCAGGCTTGGAAGCAATACAAACAAATAGAAACTTCACGAAATTCTCGCCCAAGTGATAAGATATACAAAAACCATGAACCAAAATAACATATACATCAAGAAAAAGTATCCGTAGAACACAATGCTCCTCCCGAAGTGGACAGCCTCTGCAAATTCAATTTGGAACCCCTGCCCAAATCCGGGGATGTCCTTAGAGAGATGTGGAAGTCCAGTGCTATGGAGTCTCCAGTCCTCTCTCACCACTGGCAACTATTTTGACAAATAGATGGTGTAATTTTCACCATTTCGACATATACACGGTGTATCCGAGAGATTTACTCTATGGACTATGATTATAATTATGCATATGAAATTCATAAAAGAAATGACATTTAAAAGACACAAAAAGACAAAGAACTCAGGACTGCGTCGAACACATACTCATCGATGCGAAAAACAGTAAAGGAATCATGAAATAGGAGACGAACTTAGTATAGATTCCGTGCTCAGCTTACTGGGAATTAAGCATTCTGGAAGCATTGTAAACGTTTTGACGGATATACAGTAAATGCAAGTTGTTCTTTAGCTAGTGATTTTAGCCTTCTAGAAGTGCTATAAACGTTGTAGCTGATATCCAGTAAGTGCAAGTTGTTAGGTGGCTAATGATTTTAGCATTCTAGAAGCGTTGTAAACGTTATAGCTGATATCCATTAAGTGCAAGTTGTTAGGTGGCTAATGATTTTAGCATTCTAGAAGCGTTGTAAACGTTATAGCTGATATCCATTAAGTGCAAGTTGTTAGGTGGCTAGTGATTTAAGCCTTCTAGGAGCGTTGTAAACCTTATAGAGGCCGTTCAGTAAGTGCGTGTGGCAATGTACCCAGTGATTTAAGCCTTCTGGAAGCGTTGTAAACATTGTAGAGGCCGTTCAGTAAGTGCATTTGGCAATGTACCCAGTGATTTAAGCCTTCTGGAAGCGTTGTAAACATTATAGAGGCCGTTCAGTAAGTGCAAGTGGCAATGTACCTAGGGATTTAAGTCTTCTAGAAGCGTTGTAAACATTGTAGAGGCCGTTCAGTAAGTGCATGTGGCAATGTACCCAGTGATTTAAGCATTCTAGAAGCATTGTAAACATTGTAGAGGCCGTTCAGTAAGTGCAAGTGGCAATATACCCAGTGATTTAAGCCTTCTCGAAGCGTTGTAAACATTGTAGAGGCCGTTCAGTAAGTGCAAATGGCAATGTACCTAGGGATTTAAGCCTTCTGAAAGCGTTGTAAACATTTAAGAGGCCGTTCAGTAAGTGCATGTGGCATTGTACCTAGGGATTTAAGCCTTCTAGAATCGTTCTAAATATTGTAGAGGCCGTTCAGTAAGTGCAAGTGGCAATGTACCCAGTGATTTAAGCCTTCTCGAAGCGTTGTAAACATTGTAGAGGCCGTTCAGTAAGTGCAAGTGGCAATATACCCAGTGATTTAATCCTTCTCGAAGCGTTGTAAACATTATAGAGGCCGTTCAGTAAGTGCAAGTGGCAATGTACCCAGTGAGTTAAGCCTTCTGGAAGTGTTGTAAACATTGTAGATGCCGTTCAGTAAGTGCATATGGCAATATACCCAGTGATTTAAGCCTTCTGAAAGCGTTGTAAACAGTGTAGAGGCCGTTCAGTAAGTGCGTGTGGTAATGTACCCAGTGATTTAACCCTTCTGGAAGCGTTGTAAACATTGTAGAGGCCGTTCAGTAAGTGCATATGGCAATGTACCCAGTGATTTAAGCCTTCTGGAAGCGTTGTAAACATTGTAGAGGCCGTTCAGTAAGTGCATGTGGCAATGCACCCAGTGATTTAAGCCTTCTGGAAGCGTTGTAAACATTGTAGAGGCCGTTCAGTAAGTGCAAGTGGCGATGTACCCAGTGATTTAAGCCCTCTAGAAGCATTGTAAACATTGTAGAGGCCATTCAGTAAGTGCAAGTGGCGATGTACCCAGTGATTTAAGCCCTCTAGAAGCATTGTAAACATTGTAGAGGCCGTTCAGTAAGTCCAAGTGGCGGTGTACCCAGTGATTTAAGCCTTTTAGAAGCGTTGTAAACATTGTAGAGTCATTCAGTAAATGCAAGTGGCGATGTACCCAGTAATTTTAGCCTTGCAACGAAATACAGTCAACAGAAGACCTTGCCTTCCCTTGATGTCCTCGTTAAACATTATCATGGCCAGTTCATTTCAAAGGTAAACATAAAATCAACTGATATAGGATATGCCTAAACGCAAGAGGTGAATACACCGAAGAATACAATATTCGGTAGGAAAAGGAAACGTAGGAGCGTAGTCATGGACATAAAACCTCGAATTACAAGGATATATGTTGAAGTCAATTAATGAAAATTCATGCATTTAAAACAATGCTTATAAAATTCACATAGAGCAAGCCAAAAGGAAAGCTAAAACACTTATATATTAAATTTATGGGGACTCTTTTCAACTCATATGAAAGCAGTAAGTGTACTGATTGAAAGGGTAACAGTTAAAAAACCGGATCTTGTAATCCAGGCTATTTGAAAGGGAATAAACTTAGTGGAGCTATTGAGGGAGTGGTTCAATATGTTAATAAACTGTTTTTTTCCATGAGGTATTTTATATAAATTCTATGTTAGTTGGTTTGCGTGTATTTTTATGCATTTATAAAAACATCTTTGTTTTTGTTTTAAATTGAATTTACTTTGATTCTTTAATTACAACAAATGACATCGGCATTAATATCCCTAGATGTCAAAATGCCAAAAAAACACCGAATCAATCAATTAATATTATGGATTTTTGTAGCATTGTGATATTAAGCGAATAAGAAAAATATCATATAAGAAATTTGTAGATTGTTTAATGTCGATTTCTATAGAAACAATATTCTACAACTCCATACATAGGAATAACAATACATTTCACTAAGTCACAAGGCCCAGCTGCCCTCGGGAAGATGTCTGTGCATAACAAAGAGGTACAAAGGCCCATCGGCCATTTCCCTGTGTTAGCTCGATCAAAGTTACCAGAACTCGTCCATTTCTGGGATGAGACCTGAATTTCCTTGATTGAAACTCCATTTGGAAAACGTTTCAATTCTTCCTTATGCAACGCTCCCATTTGGCAAAGGCTATTTCCAAGAAGAGGTTCTTCTTCCTTCCATTGCAGAGAAACTAAAAGTTTTTGTAAGCCGTTTGTTACAGTAGAATCAGGTAGCGAGAAAACATGGACTATGTATTTTTTCGAGGCATGTATCTTTCAGTATAAACCTTGCGTCTTGTCAACGATATCAAAATTAGGATATTGAAAACTGACTATTTCTAAGAGGTTCTTTGTCCCCCCATTGGAGAGAAATTATAGATTTAATTTTGTAGCTTATAGCAGCGTTTATTGCAGTAGACTCATGTACCGAGAAAACATGAACTATGTATCTTTTCGAGGCATGTACCTTACAATATAAATCTTATTGGAAATTGTCTATTCCCAGAAGATTTTTTTATCCCACAATTGTAGAGAAAGTAAAGGTTTAATTTCTTAATTTGTAGCTTATAACAAAGTTTATTGCAGTAGAATCATGTACAAAGAACACATGAACTATACATTTCTCTCAAACCATGTACCTTATATAAATCTTGCTTCTTGAAAACGCACTCAAAATTAGATTATTGTAAACTGTGTGTTTCCAAGAGGTTCTTTGTCACCCCATTAGAGAGTAAGTAAAGGTTTGATTTTGTAAGTTGTAGCATATAACAATTTTTATTACAGTAGCATCAGGTACCGAAAAAACATGAACTAAATATTTTCTAGAGATATATACATTAGAGTATTGTACCAAACGTGTTTCATACACCCTTGTGCACTGTAACGGTTTTGCTTTATTATTGTATCACTCGCTCTTCCCTGCACTGTTAATAGACCAACCTGTGTTATCATGCTAGTTCATGTTTTATTGCGTATTAAATTTATGACGTTCTTGCTCGCAGGTCCTTATATATAAACTCGAAGATTGTTTAATAAAGTTTAACTGCATACACATCGCCTCTCATACACGTCACCGACTAGTGATTGATAGACTGGGGTTCAAGTCCCGCTCAAACTCGTTAGTTCCCTGGGTCGCTGCAACCTCCCCATCCTTGTGAGCTGAGGATCGAGGGTGTTTGGGGGAGTCTATAGGTCTATCTGCTGAGTCATCAGCAGCCATTGCCTGGCCCTTTTTGGACCTAGCTTGCGTGGAGAGGTAGGTTGGTCGCCTATCATATGTATATATGGTCAGTCTCTAGGACATTTCCTGCCTGATAGGGCAATGTCACTGTCCCTTGCCTCTGTCATTCATGAGTGGCCCTTAAACCTACCTTTAAACTCCGCCTCGTGCAGTATGATTTTTGCATCTTAACAACGCACTCGAAATTAGGACATTGTAATGATTGAATGTTTATCTAAGGATCAGTAAATACTTTTCCATTTAATATCTGCATTGCTGACTATGAATGAAAACCACCTTCTATATATAACATCCATAAACTATGCCCTATAGTTATCAAGATATAGAAATATCACTTTTTGACCCTTTCTCCCATAATGATATGAAAATATATTATTCTTTCAAAGCTGATATATCAGATGTTCCATCACCATAATGTTTAGGGTAAATGCCTTTTATAACTGCAAAGTATGAGGAAATATCAGTAACAAACATCCCTTGATGTGTTTTAATATCATGCATGTGTAAATAGTTTTATTTTAATCATCATAAACTTTATGCGCAGGGTTATATATTTCTCTACATGTCAAATAAATTCTAGAGTAAAAAGCATATAGCATGGAATAATTCTAAAAATAGGTATGCTATTATTAGTGAATGTCCCTGAAAATTTTACTTTAAAAAGAATATTTAAGGAGAGAGAATTAACGATTGTGTTAGTAGTTAATACAGTATAAGTTTTCTCAGCATTCATTTGATAATTAATTCTTATTATAAACCTATGTCATCAAATATTTAAGTTTATGAGAAGTAATGATAGCCCATAGTTATTTATTATTATTATTAATATTATTATTATTATTATCATTATTATTATTATTATTATTATTATTATCAATATTATTATTATTACTAGCCAAGCCACTACCCTAGTTGGAAAAGTAAGATGCTATAAGGCCAAGGGCTCCAACATGGAAAAATAGCCCAGTAAGGAAGGGAACAAAAATATGAATAAACTTCAAGAAAATTAATAAACAATCAAAGAACAAGCAAAATTAAATATCTTAAAACAGTAACAAGAGTTAAATGTGTATTTCTATATGATGACCTACAGTAACATTATACAATAAATGGCACGTATGATATTACTAAATGAAAGATGAACTATGGTTTTGCCTACTAGAACAAACTCCCTTTTTGGAATGAACCAAATTGATTGCATATATACAACTACAGTTAGGTAACTATTCAGTTCCACATTAATGTTTCGAAAATTTGTAATGGTTCTCTAGATTACAAATAAAATTCCTAGGCGGTATCAAAACTCTCTCTCTCTCTCTCTCTCTCTCTCTCTCTCTCTCTCTCTCTCTCTCTCTCTCTCTCTCTCTCTCTCTCTCTTTATATATATATATATATATATATATATATATATATATATATATATATATATATATATATATATATATATATATATATATATATATATATATATATACATATATATATGTTTGTGTGTGTGTGTGTATAGTATCATTCCGGGAAGAACGTATATGGATCAAAGAAGACACATTTAGATAAACACACACACACACACACACATATATATATATATATATATATATATATATATATATATATATATATATATATATATATATATATATATATATATAATTATATATATGCATATATATATATATATATATATATATATATATGTGTGTGTATATACATACATACATATATATATATATATATATATATATATATATATATATATATATATATATATATATATATATATATATATATATATATATATTATATATATGCATATATATATATACATATATATATATATATATATATATATATATATATATATATATATATGTATGTATGTATATACACACACACACATATATATATATATATATATATATATATATATATATATATGCATATATATAATTATATATATATATATATATGTGTGTGTGTGTATATACATACATATATATATATATATATATATATATATATATATATATATATATATATATATATATATATATATATATATATATATATATATATAATTATATATATGCATATATATATACATATATATATATATATATATATATATATATATATATATATATATATATATATATATATATATATATATATATATATATGTATGTATGTATATACACACACACACATATATATATATATATATATATATATATATATATATATATATATATATATATATATATATATATATATATATATATATATATATATATATATATATACAAAACAGCAACAACAGCAAATGCAAGACAAAAACCTCAGATATAATCACAATCAATCGTTATTTATTGTTTAAAGATAGAGTAGTCATGCAGTCATTGAAAGTATATCTACTAATATCCTAAATTTTCATATGATCAAAGTCTTTTTGTAATGTAATTAAGCAACAACAGAAAAGTAGATCGAGATGGCAATAAGAGAAGAACAAGGATCTGCTGGAAATCTCTTTTTCTAACTCATTTGTACTCGTTTCTTTCCTCAAAACTCAATAAACCTCCAAAGTATTAACAGATGGGTCCCAAATGAGAGAGAGAGAGAGAGAGAGAGAGAGAGAGAGAGAGAGAGAGAGAGAGAGAGAGAGAGAGTGCGCTTATGCTTGTGTTGGTTTTTCTGTTTGTGTGTCAGTACAAGGAGGTTATTATTTTCCTTGTTTAGATGAGGGTTTCTTCTTAATAAATAATTTTCTTTTATAGATTTTGACTTAATTCCAAGGTAAAGAATGAGTAATATTAGGGAAGATATCATTTGCATATCACGAGTTTATAGCAAATGTTGATATCTGTTGAATAATTCTAAATTACAGATACCTTTCAACCTCTGAATAGGAAATTTATTAGAAGTTGATCAAATGAGTTATTACTTTTGTCTTCTGATATATCTTTTGAAAGCCTTTTTCATTACCTTCTTAATTGAACTAATCCTCTGGCGTACTGTTAGCTATTATTAATTTGTTATATCATTACATCTAGACAAATCCTTTAGAAATGTTATGATAGTTTATAGACGAAGTCATATGCAATAGTGAAAAGCAGGGTTAATATTACCAAACGTTCTTCCCTCAAGGGGTTAACTAATACAATGTAATTACTCAGTGGCTACATTTCTCCTGGTAAGGGTAGAAGAGACTCTTTAGCTATTGTAAGCAGCTCTTCTAGGAGGACACTCAAAAATCAAGCCATTGTCCTCTAGTCTTGGGTAGGGCCATGGCCTCTGTACAATCGTCTTCCATTCTCTTGATTGAGGGTACACTCTGTCATACTATTCTTATTTCTCCTCCCCCTTTTTATTTCTTTAATCTTATATCGTTTATATATTAAAGATTTAGTTTAATATTGTTACTGTTCTTAAGATAATTTAATTGTTCATTGCTGCTCTCTTAATTTATTTATTTCCGTATTTCCTCTCCTCATTGGGCTATTTCTCCCTGTTGGAGCCATTGTGCTTATAGCATCCAGCTTTTCCTACTATGGTTGCAGTTAAGCAAGTAATAATAATAGTAATAATAATAATAATAATAATAATAATAATTTTAATTACACGCATGGCCCTTGATTTGGACAAGTGCGTTATTGAATTTATATTTCTAATAATTATTTTAAATGTCATATAAAAAGGTGAAGTAATAAAAAATTATGGTTTTTGGAAGTCAAGAAAGTTTTCAAACCTGTTATAACCTTAAATAGAGAACGAACAGGTAAAATGATTTTAAGAAATAAACGATACAAATTTATAATGAAATTTACATGGAATTTTCCCCTCAAGCTCAAAATACTTTTAATTTGGAAAATTTTAAAAATTTAATGAAGAGGAAAATTTATCATGTTCTGTCGAAAGAATAACTAGCCTAAGTTTGCTTGACATGTGAACTAAATGAAGTAGTTAGTATATTCAAAATAATTATTGGATTAGAAACAATAAAATAAGACAAGTTCCAAAAAAAATAATAGAGGAAAAGAAAATCCCACTGAGTAGAGGAATATTTCATCTAGTCTATTTGTACAATAAATTAATAAATCCAATGAAAAAATATTTGGTAAAAGAAAAAAGACTATTCTCCAGACTGATATTAACTTTGCAAAAAAAAAAAAAAAAAAAAAAAAGACAAGTTCCTATGTTTCTTAAAACCCTTTCGTTTAACCAAATATCTGATATCTAGTCACTAAACTCTGATTGCATTGGCGTATAAGATAGAAGTTCTTGGCGAAAAGAATGACATGGATGAACGTATATCAAAACTTGTGAGGAGGAAAGGACGCTGCCACCGTTAATGTTCACTGAAAGTTTGCGAAAAAGTCACTCGAACTTGTTCCCCCTGAGAGACGCTTATCCCGTGTCTGTGAATTTTTTTTTTGTGGGACTTCTTGGCAGAGAAGTTGTTATGATCAATGGATCCTTTAACCTCAACTCCGGAGGAAAAAAGGGAATAGAGTACGTTGAACCATGATGATACTTTAGGAACTTTCTTCAGTTATTTTGTAATTAGTGTTACTTTTATATGCTTATGTGTCCTATCTGACTGTATACCTGTAAATCCTATCTCAAGATAATGTTACCAGAAGATTTTTCCCGAGCTTTTAGACATTGAGCTAGCAAACTGATCCAGTTTAAATAAAATTTGCAAAAACACTGTATATTTCTTCAATAATATGACCCAGTGGGTGGGTGGAGGGTAGTACTTTCAGTGCCATTGAAGCGGTACACTGTAGTCATTACTTTAAGGTCTTTACAGCATCCTTTCGGCTCTTTTCATACTTTATAGCCTTCCACAATACTCACAGTATGTCCTCGATTTTTTTCTTCCTTCTTGCTTTCTAATTGCTTAATTTTTGCTTCATTTTGCATTTGTGCGGTTTTCCCAAATTTACACACACACACACACACACACACACACACACACACACACACACACACACACACACACACACACACACACATATATATATATATATATATATATATATATATATATATATATATATATATATATATATATATATATATAAAGTCCTTGGGTATGTTTCTCAACGTTTATAATGAATATATAATGTCTCAGTACTGTCCATGAATCGAAAATAGTTTCTCTCAAGACAAACTGTCCTCCAAATAGTTTTCAGAATAAGGGAAACATTCCTTTACGTTTTTTTGTCTATTATTTGGTGTCGACACGTGTTTCAAATCATTTCGTGTACCTTATTTAGGAGTACATTTGTTGAGTGATGGAATTACACTAATATGAAAGCTATGGTGGGGAAATTTTTTTTTTATATAAAAATATTTAGAAACTCCGAAATTATTAAAAAAATGATAAATTTGAACTTTAGATTCTTTATAATATAAAGATGAAAACTTTTAAATATATAAATGATTTTTCCGGTGAAAAGGATGATTTAGCACCAAACATTTGAAAAAAATAAATTTACCGCACTTAGATTAAACATTTTCACACTATCCGTTTTCATTTAAAGTAATACTTTTTTTTAATATTGATTTTTACAGCTTTTGATTTTTCTTCAGAATTACACAGGTTCAACGACTACATCAAATTTCTAAGATATTTTACTTATAATCGTTATCCATGTAACTTCTTTAGAAGAATTACAAAACAGTTTCAAGATAACCTTTTTGTTCCAAAGAACAAATTTATGTCACTACTATTTATAAGCGATTATAAAAATATTAAATGTGAGTTTAATAAATCTCTTTCTGATTTGTATCCATTAGGTTAATTCGATGTCCCTTTAAAGAATAGCCTGACAGTAAAAGGCACGTTTAGATTCAAGGAGTTAATGAACATTAAATAAAAAAGGAATTTTCATCCATCAGTAATCTCGCTTACGCATGCAACCAACCTATTAATTATTCTAATTTCCAAATTTCACCCCAAATCACATAATAGCTAGTCTCTACCTTCCTTCAAGTCACTTTTTATAAAAACAACTATCCACAGCTCTTAATTACTCAACTACCTTTAGAAATTGACTAATGATATTTACCACTGATCTTCTAATTACCAAATTTTTTATCTTAGAGTCTAGGTAAGATTTTACCTTAGTAAGTAAGCCCCTTTTATATAAATGCTTGATAATTTAATTTAAGGACATTTTGTTTTATATATCGGCTTGATAGTCGTTCCAAATCATAAAATTCGATAGTACAAATGTTCCATAAAATCGTTTGGTAAAAAAAATTCATTCAACACTGTTTGAAAGAAACGTATTTTTCATCGGAAATTTTCCGTATGAATATACTGTTTTCAGCCGTATTTCAGTAAAATACGGGAGACCGTAATTCTGACACAATTTCTCATTACCTTTTACTGGTTGGTGACCGTAATATCACTTCCTTTACGTCAATATATCCGTATTTAAAACGGTAAAAAGTCTGGAATAAAAGTTGCCAGGCATTTTTCGTTTTTTTTTTTAATAGAAATTTTTAACAGTGAAAATTAAACAAATAATTTTATATCTTTGTCTTCGAATTATTTTCAAAAATCTCTCTCTCTCTCTCTCTCTCTCTCTCTCTCTCTCTCTCTCTCTCTCTCTCTCTCTCTCTCTCTCTTCGTATTTATTTAAATATCATTTATGTGCTATAACCTAAGACTACTACAATTCTACATCTAATCTAAACTTTATCACGACATATGTCTTACGTGACAATAAATCCTATAATCTTTGACTTAACATTTCCCTTTTTTTCCGTCATTCAAAATGAAAGATTTACTTATTCACTCTTGCAATCAAATATTCACACATTATGAATAACTTTTATAAAGTTTTATTTTACACATTTTTTTTCTTAAGTATTCTTGAGAAAGGACTTGGCTGATATTGGGTTTAATAAATGGATGAAGGGATATTATGTTTTAGGCTACATACATACACAAACACACACACACACACACACACACACACACATATATATATATATATATATATATATATATATATATATATATATATATATATATATATATATATATATATATATATATATATATATATATATATATATATATATTTGTGCGCGTGTGTGTTTGTGTATGCGTATTTGAGTATATGTGCACGTATAGGTTTATTAATAGAGATAGAGATGGAAAGAGAGATAATTTTAATCCTTCTTAACATTTAATTCGTTGAAGTTGTGCATGTGTCTGAAAATCTTATTTTATCTTTTTACATCTTACAAATGCTTAAATGTATAATTTATATATATATATATATATATATATATATATATATATATATATATATATATATATATATATATATATATATATATATATATAGATATATACATATATATATATATATATATATGTGTGTGTGTGTGTGTGTGTGTGTGTGTGTGTTATTGGAAATCAATAAAGTTAAAAAGCATAACCGGCAAGAAGGCGTGATAACGGAACTTTCTTCTTTTATGAACTATTTCATGAGAAATTCCATAAATAGGAATATTTATCTCAATTAGTCTTAAGACAATAAGTTATAATTCTATTAACGTTGTTTAAAACATTCTATTTGAACTCCAATTGAGTTTCAACATTTTAACATCTAATAGAATCTTAATATACTTCTACATTCTCACCTGTTTCAAATGTTTATTTGAACTCCAACTGAGTTTGAAAAGTTAAACATCTAATAGAATCTTTATATACATTTATATTTAGACCTGTTTCAAATATTCTATTTGAATTCCAAC
>NC_090740.1:13725835-13728335 GCF_036898095.1 Palaemon carinicauda | reverse complement strand
AGCAACTTGGTGGAGTAACGAGAACTTTGGGTGTGGAATAGATGCCCATCTAAATCTCGATGAAGACACTGGCGGCAGGGTGAGGGATTGGGTTTAAGGCGATTGACATGAAGTCTTTTTGGCTTCTACTCCTGATGCCTGGCGTTTGATCTTACTGGAATTAGTATGGACCGGCAGGGGTCACTTGCCTTAGATAGGCACTGCTCATTATAAGGGGCTGGCTAACATTTGATGAATCTAGCCAATGAATCCTCCTGAGCACCTTAATGCGTCAATAGACGTAGGAGGAATAATGAGAATTGGTAAAAAGAAGAAAAAAAAAGATGAACTGTGGAAAGATTTGCAATCTTATAGACAAGAGTATAGATGAGCAAAAACTCTATCCGGTTCTTTCGAAGTGTTAGGCAAACAGGAGTAAAAATCGTACTCATTTTATCAAGCAAAATGTTATCAAAAAATTGCAGGGACATTCGAAAGCCATTATAATCCTCTGAAATTATAATGACCTTGACCATTCAATGTTAGTAATCCCGATCGTAATAATAGTTTTATTGATGGCGATAAAAGATTAATCCCTTCGATTCTTATCTTTAAAAAACTCTCTAAAAGTATTTCTCTTTTCCTAAAGAAAAATTTCCTTTTTTTTTATATCACTTTGCATGATGGATAAGCTCGTAATAGAAATCAGATCTCAAATCTAATTTTTTGAGTTCCTCTTCAATTATCAGTTTATTATCTGTCACGATACGATAGATACTTAACCACACGTTTTGGTTGACATCTTTTGGTCTTTATCCAATTTCGTTATTTATATGTAACAGGAGTTAACTTTACGTATGAGTATTTCTTCAGAAAATCTATGAATGTATACAGACACTCACATACACACACCCACATACTTATATATATATATATATATATATATATATATATATATATATATATATATATATATATATATATATATATATATATATATATATATATATATATATATATATATATATATATTATTATAATCACTTTTGTCATTATTATTATTATTATTATTATTACTATTATTATTATTATTATTATTATTATTATAAAGAATCTTTAATTCCAACCTAACACAAGAACTAATCCCATCATAAGACAAATAATACTTTTAAACAGTAGCAGAGTATGTTCACTAAGAGCAAAAAAAAAAGAAAAAAGTTAATAACTCGAGAGTAGATTAAAACTCTCAGTTCATCCGGTACATTCTATATGCTTAGTAGTTGAGGGGAGAATTTTTTATGATTGAAGCACATGAATTACTTTTTTATGGTTACTTTATTATTCTTTGCTGTATATCAACGGCATGTCCATAATTTCCTTACATAGCAACCATGTATCATGAATTCTATTCACCTTCTGTTGATGCTGACGTGCTGACTGCAGTAATGTCTTATGCTGTTTATAAACTGCATCTCCATAATTTCATTACATAACAAACATGCATATATTGAAAATGATATTCCATTTACTATCTGAGTACTTCAATATCTCTATTCATCCACCAAGATTCCATTAAAACCTTGAAATAGGCTGCTTTTAAAGGTTTTAAAGGCCGCTTATGAATGGCAGAGGCAGGGGACAGTGACATTGCCCTATCAAGCAGGACAATGCCCTTGAGACTTACTATATGATCAGCACCCAAGCCACCTATGAACCCATCCTAGGACCAGGGAGGGCCAGGCAATGGCTGCTGATGACTCAACACATAGACCTATAAGCTCCCCCAAACCACCCCAACCTTAGCTCACAAGGATGGTAAAGTTGCAGACACTAATAGCACTAACGAGACTGTGCGGGACTCGAACCCCTGACTGGCAAACACTAGGCATAGATGTTACCAATCAGGCCACAACAACCCTTAAAAGTTTCTTTTTGATATTTAGAACTGAATATACATCATCACGCCACCTTACATGTCAACTTGGTTAACAGAAACTACAAAGGGAAATTCCGCCTATAATCCCATCCCTAACGATCCTCTTGTGGGTCATTAGGAAGCTTCTGAAGGGCATGACATCGGCTCTAATTGCACCTCGCTTCCACCTGTGATTATTCAAGGGTGGCTTCTGACGCAGGAGCCTAGATACTTCTGATCCCCACAGGTTACTAATGACTGATGGCAGCTCGTCGATAAAAAAATAAAATATTCAACCATTTTTTCATCTTTAGTCATTCAAAGTTGAATGAAATTATTTCCAATGAATAAACTAAAAAAAATATGATTCATTGATGATATAATTTACTTTCTTTATTGAAGCTTAGAGCAGGACATGAAGGTTATCAATATATGTCGATTGAAAAAAAAAATCATAAAACTATATATTTATCTATTTTGTTATCTATAAAATGTTGAAAAAATTAGGAAAAAATACTGAGTATTTAAATTTTCTATATTTCTTATCATATAATATTTATTTGTCTATGAACCACTTAAATACCCAGGACGTCCATGTTCACAACG
>NC_090740.1:13719057-13720335 GCF_036898095.1 Palaemon carinicauda | reverse complement strand
CTCAGCAGATAGAACTGTAGGATCCCCCAAACCTCCCATACTTAGCTCACAAAGATGGTGAGGTTGCAGCGACCAAAGGAACTAACGATTTTGAGCGCGACTCGAACCCCAGTCTAGCAATCACCAGGTAAGGACGCAACCATCCCGCCACCACAACCATTATCATCTCCTACACCTATTTCCGCAAAGGGCCTCGGTTAGATTTCACCAGCTGTCTCTATCTCGAGCTTTTAATTCAATACTTCTCCATTCATCATCTACTTCGTGCTTCATAGTCCTCAGCCATTTAAGCCTGCGTCTTCTAACTCTTCTAGTGGCTTGTGGAGCCCAGCTGAGCGTTTGGTGAACTAATCTCTCTTGGGGAAAGCTTAGAGCCTGCCCAAACCGTCTCCATCTACCCCTTATCATTATCTCTCCATTCACTCCATATTATTTCATTATTATTCACTTGTAACCCAATTTCATTACCTTTAACCTCTCAAAGTTCTTAGGTGCTGGATGAGATTAGTGTTATCGAATGTGGATAAAGTTTATCAAGTAATTCATATTCCTTTAAAGGTTTTGATCTTTTTACACATTTTATCATATATTAACCTGGTGAGTGTGTTTGCTAGTATTGATGAATTTTACTCGATAATATTCGTGTCCTAAACTGGATTCTAGTTAATTCAAATTAATCAAGATCATATCTAATTCCCTTCTTAGAGGATATTAATAATAGTTATACTATAATGGAGGTCTTAGCGATGAATTATGAAATACTCAAGTAAATGTACCCGGTGCTAGAAACAAGGAGAGAGCGCTGTCGAAATATAAAAAAAGAAATATGTCATGAATTATTAAAGTAAATATATTAGAAGCAAAGAGAGAGTTTCTGAATTATAAAAGAACCATACTGATCTAACCATAACATTAGAGTTCTAAAAGTTTTTAACTAGTTTTCCATCATCATCATTGCTCAGTATATTGGTGATTCGTTCGTATGGCTTTGCCTTTTACAGACTATATAGCTATTGTTGATAAGAAATAAATATACACAAAAGTAGGTCATTGTGCTAGGAATATTTTTCTAGGAAAAGAAAACAAGTGGTGCCCGAAAACTGCCATTAATTTCAATACTTATCTTCAATATTATAGTTCTCTCTCTCTCTCTCTCTCTCTCTCTCTCTATATATATATATATATATATATGTGTGTGTGTGTCTTTGTGTACACACACACACAAATATATATATAGATATATATATATATATATATATATACTGTATATATATATAT
>NC_090740.1:13704057-13709057 GCF_036898095.1 Palaemon carinicauda | reverse complement strand
GAAGTACCTAGGCTCCTGCGTCAGAAGCCACCCTTGAATAATCACAGGTGGAAGCGAGGCGCAATTAGAGCCGATGTCATGACCTTCAGACGCTTCATAATGACCCACAAGAGGATCGTTAGGGATGGGATTATAGGCGGGAATTTCCCCTTTGTGGTTTCTGTTATCCAAGTTGACATGTGAGGTTGCGTGATGACGTATCTTCAATTCTAAATATCAATAAGAAACTTTTAAGGGTTGTTGTGGCCTGATTGGTAACATCTATGCCTAGTGTTTGCCAGTCGGGGGTTCGAGTCACGCTCAGTCTCGTTGGTGCCATTAGTGTCTGCAACTTTACCATCCTTGTGAGCTAAGGTTGGTGTGGTTTGGGTGACCCTATAGGTCTATGTGTTGAGTCATCAGCAGCCATTGCCTGGCCCTCCCTGGTCCTAGGTTGGGTGGATAGGTGGCTTGGGTGCTGATCATATAGTCAGTCTCAAGGGCATTGTCCTACATGATAGGGTAATGTCACTATCCCCTGCCTCTGCCATTCATAAGCGGCCTTTAAAACCTTTAAAAGCAGCCTATTTCAAGGTTTTAATGGAATCCTGGTGGTTGAATAGAGATATTGAAGTACTCAGATAGTAAACGGAATATCATTTTCCATATATGCATGTTTGTTATGTAATGATATTATGGAGATGCAGTTTATAAACAGCATAAGACATTACTGCAGTCAGCATGTCAGCATCAACAAGAGGTGAAAAGAATTCATGATACATGGTTGCTATGTAAGGAAATTATGGACATGCCGTTGATATACAGCAAAGAATAATACAGTAACCTTAAAAAAAGTAATTTATGTGCTTCAATCATAAAAAATTCTCCCCTCGACTACTAAGCATATAGAATGTACCGGATGAACTGAGTTTTATTCTACTCTCCAGTTAATTACTTCTTTTTGCTCTTAGTGAACATACTCTGCTACTGTTTAAAAGTAATATTTGTCATATGACGGGATTGTTCTTGTGTTAGCTTGTAATTAAAGATTTTTCCATCATCATTCTAATAATAATAATAATAATAATAATAATAATAATAATAATAATAATAATAATAATAATAATAATAATAATAATAATAATGACAAAATTTATAATACATACATACATACATACACACACACACACACACACACATATATATATATATATATATAGATATATGTATATATATACAGTATATATATATATATATATATACATATATATATATATATATATATTATATATACTGTATATATATATATATATCTATATATCTATATATATATATATATATATATATCGGTGCGTCTGTGTATGTATACATTCATAGATTCTCTGAAGAAATATTCCTCCGAAAAGTTAACTCCTGTTACATAGAAATAACGAAATTGAATAAAGAAAAAAAAAAAAAAAAAAAAAAAAAAAAAAAAAAAAAAAAAAAAAAAAAAAAAAACATGTGGTTAAGTATCCATCGTATCGTGACAGGTGATAAACTGATATTTGAAAAGGAACTCGAAAAATCAGATTTGAGATCGGATTTCTATTACGAGCTTATCCATCATGCAAATTGATATAAAAAAGAACTTTTTCTTTACGAAAAGAGAAATACTTTAAGAGAGTTTTTTTTAAAGCTCAGAACCGAAGGGATTAATCTTTTATCGCCATCAATAAAACTATTATTACGATCGGGATTACTAACATTAAATGGTCAAGGTCATTATAATTTCAGAGGATTATAATGGCTTTCGAATGTCACTGTACTTTTTTATGATATTTTTCTTGATAAAAGAAGTACGATTTTTACTCCTGTATGCTTAACACTTTGAAAGAATCTGATAATTTTTTTGCTCATATATTCTCTCGTCCTTAAAATTACAGAAATTTCCAGTTATATTTTCTTTGTTTTTTTGTGTTTTTTTTTTTTTTTTTTTTAATCAATCCTTATCATTCCTCCTACGCCTATTAACGCAAAGGGTTTCAAGAGGATTTACTGGGGAGATGCATCAAAGGATGGCCAGTTCCTTATAATACACAGTGCATATTTAACTAAGGAAGTGACCCCTGCCGGTTTATAGTAATTCCAGTAAGATCAACCGCCAGGCATTATGAGTAGAACCGGAAGAGACATTTTTGCAATCACCTTAAACCCAATCCGTCACCCTGATGCCAGTGACTTCATCGAGCTTTGGGTGGGCGTTTACTCCACACCCAAAGTTCTCATTACTCTACCAAGTTGCTCATCCCGCATATATAACAGTTGTTAAACATGCATTGCTAAGATATACCGCCTAGCATTATAATATATAAAAAAATCCAATGAATTGCAAATGTAAATTAACTCCTGTTCTATTCCACTCTAAACTATTTGGTCAGTAAATCCTCAAGATAACGTATCTAGTATCAAACCCAGATTAGGATAATGAAGGGAATGAGACGAGTCCAATATACGAAAATATATCATGGAGAGCGTGACGAACCAGGCAAAATTTTTTATTTCCGCTGCCCTTAATGTTTTTAAATGGCCCTAAAGAGAATACATGCATCTCCACATTGAATATAAAACGTGAATTAATCTTTTTCATTTGCTCTGTTCTTTCAGAGAAAATCTATGTTACATGCTGTTTTTTTTTCGTACGTTGTTGCAAGGATTAATGATAGTTAATTTTCTGTTAGTGTACGCACGACCCACTCCAGCCCCCCCCCCCCCCTCTCTCTCTCTCTCTCTCTCTCTCTCTCTCTCTCTCTCTCTCTCTATGAGCATCTTGTAAAAAACAAAAAGACACTCATAAACAAACAAGATCATATATATATATATATATATATATATATATATATAAATATATATATATATATATATATATATATGTATATATACATATTTATATATATATATATATATATATGTGTGTGTGTGTGTGTGTGTGTGTGTTGGTGTGTGGGGGGGGGGGGATGCGTGTGTGCATATGTGTCTATGAGTGTATGTGTATTAAAACTTTATGAATATATAATGGTTTTTCCTATCAATTAGTTCTCTGATTTAGCTTTTGAATGGTTTATTGCTAACACATTGCTAAATAATATTCAAGTTTACAAGGGTAATATAGATGCTGAAAGATATTGCAATACTTTTCGTATTTAATAATAATAAAAATAAACTTGTATCAAGAGTCACATACTTTAGAATTTTGAGGTGATCATAGTTATACATAAAATACAAACATTATCAAAAGGTAGTGAGTGATAGATACAATACTGGCTAGAAGTAAATAGATATAGAGCGGTAAATATATCAAAGAATGTCTGTATTTTGAATATACATCTTTTGGCTACAAAATTATTTACATTGCATCAGCTTCCAAGTTTACTTACAACCTTCAGTTGAGGAAAACACTAATTAACAAAACTGGAAGTTTAAGTAGTATTGATTTATATGAGCTATATTTCTGCAAGTAATATGATAAAAAATATTGTAATCAAAATAATTTTCATATTTAAATTTTAGATAAAGTAATGTTTCTGGTAGTCATAAATGGGTAGAACTCAAATCTGAGTTCAATAGAGAAAAGTTTTTGTTTAAATCAATCTTTTTTTTAAATCAATAAAGTATCTGTTTAAATCAATAAAGTATCTGGTAAAATCAATAAGTTATCTGTTTAAATCAATAAAGTTTCTGTTTAAATCAATAACTTTTCTATTTAAAACAATAAATTTTGTGTTATAGACGGAATATCAATTCTCTATATTTCCTCCCTCTTGCAAAGGAAAAATATCAGTCAATAACAGGATATAAAACTGAAATTAACTCAAATATAGTCATAACCTTTACCTAGTATTTTCTCCCTTTATTCAAAATAATAAACAAAGTATTATGAATTTTCGCAATAGACATAAGGCTTGCATATGTAATCAAAAGCATTAAACTATTGCAGATTAAATATTGGAAAAAGCGTGCCCTGTATTTTTTCAACTAAGGTTTAATAAGCTGTGCTATGCAAAGTCAGATATATCTTTTTTTTTTTCTAGCGGAAATATTTACAAAAATACAAAGTTGCATAATCGGATTAGATGGAATAAAAGCTGATTGCAATACTCAATGAAAAACCGATTACATTTTGTTGATTTTCATATATATTTAGGACTTTATTTCGACTTCAGATATGGTATAATTATGTAGATTTTTTTTTTCTCTCTCTCTCTCTCAAAAAAATCCAAAACTTTGCAGGTAGAGTAGCCGTTATTGGGGTGAAAAAACACGATCACATCACCCCAACCCTCCAGCAATTAAAGTGAATAAAATTAAAAGAAAAGTGCATGTACGATGTTTGTGTTTTTGTTCTTAAAAGTTTGAGAAAAGAATATCCCAACTGGCTATACACATTTCCTACAGTTGGTAATTGTAGGAATGCATTAACCAGACAGAATGAAAATCTATATGTAGACAGCTATCGAACGGATTTAGGTTCACGCTCAATGGCAATAAGGGGCCCAGCTTGCTGGAACAAACTACCTCTGGAAATAAGAAAATGTACAAATGTTAGTTCTGATTTATTCAAAAAGACTCTTAAGCAATATTTTTAAAATTTTACTTGAATATATATATATATCCTAGATTTTTACAATACAATTATTGTGAATTTTATGTAAATAATTTATATTGTTATGTAACAGAATAACCATTTTATAATGGAATAAAGGTTTTTGACTTTGACTTTGACTTTGACTCTCTCTCATGAGTATAATCGTTCATATATACATAAACATACATACACATATAAACACAGGGACATACAAATATACACACATATATGTATATAATATATAATATATGTATATATATGCACATATATATATATATATATATATATACACACACATATATATATATATATATGTATATATATTATATTATATATGTGTATATATATGTATATATATACATATGTATATATAGTATATATATATATATATACACAC
>NC_090740.1:13686557-13691557 GCF_036898095.1 Palaemon carinicauda | reverse complement strand
ATTCAGTTGCAAGGCTAAAATCGCTGGCTACATCGCCACTTGTACTTACTGAACGGCCTCTACAATGTTTACAACGCTTCTAAAAGGCTAAAATCACTGGCTACATCGCCACTTGTACTTACTGAACGGCCTCTACAATGTTTACAACGCTTCTAAAAGGCTAAAATCACTGGCTACATCGCCACTTGTACTTACTGAACGGCCTCTACAATGTTTACAACGCTTCTAAAAGGCTAAAATCACTGGCTACATCGCCACTTGTACTTACTGAACGGCCTCTACAATGTTTACAACGCTTCTAAAAGGCTTAAATCACTGGCTACATCGCTATTTACACTTACTGAACGGCCTCTACAATGTTTACAACGCTTCTAAAAGGCTTAAATCACTGGCTACATCGCTATTTACACTTACTGAACGGCCTCTACAATGTTTACAACGATTCTGGATGGCTTTAAATCACTGGGTATATCGCTACTTACACTTACTGAACGGCCTGTACAATGTTTACAATGATTCTGGATGGCTTTAAATCACTGGGTATATCGCTAGTTACACTTACTGAACGGCCTGTACAATTATTACAACGCTTCCAGGAGGCTAAAATTGCTGGTTAAGTCACTACTTACGCTTACTGAACAGCGTGTACAATGTTTACAACGCTTCTAGAAGGCTCAAATCACTGGCTATATCGCTACTTACATTTACTGAACGGCCTGTACAATTATTGACAACGCTTCCAGGAGGCTAAAATTGCTGGTTAATTCACTACTTACGCTTACTGAACGGCGTGTACTATGTTTACAACGCTTCTAGAAGGCTCAAATCACTGGCTATATCGCTACTTACATTTACTGAACGGCCTGTACAATTATTACAACGTTTCCAAGAGGCTAAAATTGCTGGTTAAGTCACTACTTACGCTTACTGAACGGCGTGTACTATGTTTACAACGCTTCTAGAAGGCTCAAATCACTGGCTATATCGCTACTTACACTTACTGAACGGCCTGTACAATTATTACAACGTTTCCAGGAGGCTAAAATTGCTGGTTAAGTCACTACTTACACTTACTGAACGGCCTGTACAATGTTTACAACGTTTCTAGAAGGCTTAATTCACCGGCTACTTCGCTACTTACGCTTACTGAACGGCCTGTACAATGTTTACAACGTTTCTAGAAGGCTTAATTCACCGGCTACATCGCTACTTACGCTTACTGAACGGCCTGTACAATGTTTACAACGTTTCTAGAAGGCTTAATTCACCGGCTACTTCGCTACTTACGCTTACTGAACGGCCTGTACAATGTTTACAACGCTTCTAGGAGACTTAATTCACCGGCTACATCGCTACTTAAGCTTACTGAACGGCCTGTACAATGTTTACAACGTTTCTAGAAGGCTTAATTCACCGGCTACATCGCTACTTACGCTTACTGAACGGCATGTACAATGTTTACAACGCTTCTAGAAGGCTTAATTCACCGGCTACATCGCTACTTACGCTTACTGAACGGCATGTACAATGTTTACAACGCTTCTAGGAGACTTAATTCACCGGCTACATCGCTACTTAAGCTTACTGAACGGCATGTACAATGTTTACAACGCTTCTAGGAGACTTAAATCACCGGCTACATCGCTACTTAAGCTTACTGAACGGCATGTACAATGTTTACAACGCTTCTAGGAGACTTAATTCACTGGCTACATCGCTACTTAAGCTTACTGAACGGCATGTACAATGTTTACAACGTTTCTAGAAGGCTTAATTCACTGGCTACATCGCTACTTAAGCTTACTGAACGGCATGTACAATGTTTACAACGTTTCTAGAAGGCTTAATTCACTGGCTACATCGCTACTTACGCTTACTGAACGGCATGTACAATGTTTACAACGTTTCTAGAAGGCTTAATTCACTGGCTACATCGCTACTTAAGCTTACTGAACGGCATGTACAATGTTTACAACGCTTCTAGGAGACTTAAATCACTGGCTACATCGCTACTTAAGCTTACTGAACGGCATGTACAATGTTTACAACGTTTCTAGAAGGCTTAATTCACCGGCTACATCGCTACTTACGCTTACTGAACGGCATGTACAATGTTTACAACGTTTCTAGAAGGCTTAATTCACTGGCTACATCGCTACTTAAGCTTACTGAACGGCATGTACAATGTTTACAACGCTTCTAGGAGACTTAAATCACTGGCTACATCGCTACTTAAGCTTACTGAACGGCATGTACAATGTTTACAACGCTTCTAGGAGACTTAATTCACTGGCTACATCGCTACTTAAGCTTACTGAACGGCCTGTACAATGTTTACAACGTTTCTAGAAGGCTTAATTCACCGGCTACATCGCTACTTACGCTTACTGAACGGCATGTACAATGTTTACAACGCTTCTAGGAGACTTAATTCACTGGCTACATCGCTACTTAAGCTTACTGAACGGCCTGTACAATGTTTACAACGTTTCTAGAAGGCTTAATTCACCGGCTACATCGCTACTTACGCTTGCTGAACGGCATGTACAATGTTTACAACGCTTCTAGGAGACTTAAATCACTGGCTACATCGCTACTTAAGCTTACTGAACGGCATGTACAATGTTTACAACGCTTCTAGGAGACTTAATTCACTGGCTACATCGCTACTTAAGCTTACTGAACGGCCTGTACAATGTTTACAACGTTTCTAGAAGGCTTAATTCACCGGCTACATCGCTACTTACGCTTACTGAACGGCATGTACAATGTTTACAACGCTTCTAGGAGACTTAATTCACTGGCTACATCGCTACTTAAGCTTACTGAACGGCATGTAAAATGTTTACAACGCTTCTAGGAGACTTAAATCACTGGCTACATCGCTACTTAAGTTTACTGAACGGCATGTACAATGTTTACAACGCTTCTAGGAGACTTAATTCACTGGCTACATCGCTACTTAAGCTTACTGAACGGCATGTACAATGTTTACAACGCTTCTAGGAGGCTTAAATCACTGGCTACATCGCTACTTAAGCTTACTGAACGGCCTGTACAATGTTTACAACGCTTCTAGGAGACTTAATTCACTGGCTACATCGCTACTTAAGCTTACTGAACGGCCTGTACAATGTTTACAACGCTTCTAGAAGGCTTAATTCACCGGCTACATCGCTACTTACGCTTACTGAACGGCATGTACAATGTTTACAACGCTTCTAGGAGACTTAATTCACTGGCTACATCGCTACTTAAGCTTACTGAACGGCATGTACAATGTTTACAACGCTTCTAGGAGGCTTAAATCACTGGCTACATCGCTACTTACGCTTACTGAACGGCATGTACAATGTTTACAACGCTTCTAGGAGACTTAATTCACTGGCTACATCACTACTTACCCTTACTGAACGGCATGTACAATGTATACAACGCTTCTAGAAGGCTTAAATCACTGGCTACATCGCTACTTACACTTACTGAACAGCATGTACAATGTTTACAACGCTTCTAGGAGGCTAAAATCACTGGGTACATCGCCACTTGCACTTACTGAACGGCCTGTACAATGTTTACAACGCTTCTAGGAGGCTAAAATCACTAGTTATAAAACTAACTGCATTTACTGGATATCGGCTACAACGTTTACAACGCCTAAAATCACTAGCTACAGAACAACTTGCATTTGCTGTATATCGTCTTCAATGTTTAGAATGCTTCCAGAAGGCTTAATTCCCCGTAAGCTGAACACGGAAATTATACTAAGTTTGTCTCCTAGTTCTTGATTCTTTACTGTTTTTTTTTTTTTTTTTTTTTTTTTTTTTTCGCAACGATGAGTATGTCTTTGACGCAGTCCTGAGTTCTTTGTCTTTTTGTGTTTTTTAAAAGTCATTTCTTTTACGAATTTCATATGCATAATTATTTTCATAGTTCATGAAGAAATTCACTGGGATACACCATGTATTTGTCGAAATGGTGAAAATTACACCATCTATTTGTCAGAATAGTTGTCAGTGGTGAGAAAGGACTGGAGATTTCATAGTACTGGCCCTCCACATCTCTCTAAGGACATCCCTGGATTTGGGCAGGGGTTCCAAATTGAATTTGCGGAGGCTGTCCACTTCGAGAGAAGCAGTGTGTTCTACGGATACTTTTTCTTGATGTATATGTTATTTTGGTTCCTGGTTATTGTATTTCTTATCAGTTTGGTGTGAATTTCATGAAGTTTCTATTTGTTTGTATTACTTCTAAGCCTGCATATTATACTAGTCAATATTCATGAGCAGATTATTATTAAATATTTTTTACGCTTAGCAAAAAAGACATCAAACCGATATATTATTTCATTGTCAGAATTTTCTACATCTGATTATCGAGGTGTTGACAAGTTGATATAAAAATTATAATGAAAACACATTATTTTGTGAATTGATGATAATGGTATAACATAATAGATTGATTTAAATGACCCCCAAATGCACATCATATTGAGAAGTTGCAGAGGAGTGAAATATAGATAAATAATGAACAACTAATTCAACCCATGATAAAATGGCTCAGTTGTAAACAAATGATATCTCAAGAAGTATTTCTCTCGAGTAAATTATGTTGTTATTATCCGAAACGAAAAGGAACTGTCTACATATTTGAGTTGGTTATACAGTTAGCTATGGAAATTTTAACAAAGATCTTTTATATATAAACAACTTGTTATCAAATTAGAATATTTGATTATTTCATTATTTGCAACATTGTTATTTATTCTATTTCCATTCCTTCTCTCTCTCTCTCTCTCTCTCTCTCTCTCTCTCTCTCTCTCATCATAATATGTAGTAAAAGTAGACTACAGAGATGCCAATATATTCTTTATATATATATATATATATATATATAAATATATATATATATATATATACATTTATATATATATATATATATATATATATAATTATGTATATATACGCATATATATGTATATCTATATACAGTATATATAT
>NC_090740.1:13671557-13681557 GCF_036898095.1 Palaemon carinicauda | reverse complement strand
TTTCCCATATATTTTGATCGATATTTGTATATATGATTGAACGAATATTGTTTGCATATATTGAAATTATACGTTATCTGATTTTTGCTTTATAGGAAGAAAGACGAAGAGGAGCAGCGAAAATTTTTACCTGTTCTTGATTGTGCCCAATTCTATTTCCGTTTTGGCGTCAATGACCTTCGATGTTGGGATGCCAGAAAACTTCAAATCAATCAATCAATTAATCTATTTCCGTTTACTTTTACGATTTATCATTAAATATACCATAAATTTATTGGTTTTTATCTTTATTACATATGTTTCAATCAAAAAAAGAAAAAAAAAATATTGTCTGGATATAATATTAGAAATAAAAGAAGTAATATGTAATTAATGAAATAATTCTAGTATCTCATGCAACGATTGTCTCAAAAGCAACATTCACTTGTAAAAATAAACCTATATGCATCATTATTACTAACTGAACCTTTTACTTTCTGTGGAAACGACTAAGATGAAACCACCATTGTTTACAGAGACATTCACATTGTAATGAATTTGGATATAATGCTGCTCCACCTTATGCTTATATTAATATATAATTTTGAGTTAGATGGACAATTTTTTCAGTGTTGTGTTGGCCTGGTGGTAGTGTCCTTGCTTGGTGATTGACAGACAGGGATTCATGTCCTGCTCAAATTTTATAGTTTTTCTGGTAGCTGCAATCTTACCATCCTTGTAAGCTAAGGATAGGGGATTCTGGGGAGCCTATAGGTCTATCTGCTGAGTCATAAAGCAGTCATTGCCTGTCCCTACTTGGCTCTAGCTTGGGTGGAGAGTGGGCTTGGTCGCTGATCATATGTAATATGGTCAGTCCCTATAGCATTCACCTGCTTGTTAGGGCATTGTCACTGTCCCCTGCCTCTAACATCTATTATTATTATTATTAAATGCTAAGCTACAACCCTAGTTGGAAAAGCAGGATGCTATAAGCCCAGGGGCCCTAACAGGGAAAATAGCCCAGTGAGGAAAGGAAATAAGGAAATAAGGAAAAATAAAATCTTTTAGGAATATATAACAATATTCAAATAAATATTTCCTATTTAAACAATAAAAACTTTAAGAGAACACAAGAGGAAGAGGAACTAGATAGAAAAGTGTGCCCGAGTGTACCCTCCAGCAAGAGAACTCTAACCCAAGGCAGTGTAAGACCATGGTACAGAGGCTATGGCACTACCCAAGACTAGTGAACAATGGTTTGATTTTGGAGTGTCCTTCTCCTAGAAGAGCTGCTTACCATAGCTAAAGAGTCTCTTCTACCCTTACCAAGAGGAAAGTAGCCACTGAACAATTACAGTGCAGTAGTTAACCCCTTGGGTAAAGAAGAATTGTCTAGTAATCACAGTGTTGTCAGGTGTATGAGTACAGAGGAAAATCTGTAAAGGATAGGCCAGACTATCTGGTGTCTGTGTAGGCAAAGGGAAAGAACCGTAACCAGAGAGAAGGGTCCTATGTAGTACTCTCTGGCCAGTCAAAGGACCCCATAACTCTCTAGCGGTAGTATCTCAACGGGTGGCTGGTGCCCAGGCCAACCTACTACCTTTAAACCTTTATAGTGTTTATGAAATTTGCCATGCATGTGCAAAATTAACAAAATCTAGAATTAAATTAAGACCTCCATAAAATGTTTACAAAATATAATATCTCTGTCTCTAATATAGATCTAGGGTAAGTGAATGTATTATCCCAAAAATGCATAATAAATTTCATGAGCTAAAAACGTTAAAAAAGGCTTGATGTTTTTGAAAATTCCAACCTATATAAAAAACAAAATCATAATTTCTGAATGAACAAATGTCATATTTGATTTACTTCTCTATTCACTGAATTGGGACAGCCTGGCCAATTTGCAGGAGGCCTTATAATGTCAATAGCCCAATAACCTGCATTCAGTAATGGGTAACCTAAAATTTTTAATGTAGAATTTACTGTGAATATGAATGCCTTTTAGCTGGAATCCGACGGTGGGTCATGAATATTTATCATTATATTCTTATTTTTACTCTTTAACCTTATGACAATCAAAGTGAAAAGAAAGAGTTAATTGCTGATGTTCTAAGGATATGTTATTTTCTTTAATCTCATTTAAATATCTCTCTGTATATATAAATATATATATATATATATATATATATATATATATGTATGTATGTGTGCGTGTGTGTGTTTCAGTTATATTATCTGCTTTTGTGTTTCGGTTCACAATGATAAATTCAATTGCCAATGCAATAATTGGTGTTCGTAAATATAATTAAATGTATATGTAATTTAAAAATAAATGTAATAATTTATTGTCTACCTACTTATGGACCACCCTTTGTATATCTATCTATCTATCTATCTATCTATATATATATATATATATATATATACATATATATACATATATATATATATATATATATACATATATATATATATATATATATATTATAGAGTCTATACCGAGGTAGTAATACACCAACTTCTCTGGACATTATAATGATTCATCATCACTGAATGGACAGACTTTGAGGATTACTGTAACAGGAATGGACAGAATTAGGTATTAATAGATGAAAGCAATGTCTCTCTATATTAAGGCATAATCATAAAGATTAAATTCTGGAGCACAATTGGGAGATTGCTAACCGGAGAGAGGGACAAGTATAAAGTATAGAGGATTTCTATCAGCAAAAAATATTTTGCATTTACAGCTATCAGAGGTTATAGAGGTTAGTTTACTAAACGATATTGCTTATAATAAGATTATCAATATTAACCATCATAATATGAATAACCATAATAAGATATTTTTTTTTTTACCTTTTTTTCTAGTTTCACATAACAGGAGTTGAAAGTGATGACTTCCCACGTCATTGATTCTATAAGAAAATTTCTTTATTTTCTGATCAAGCAGTATATCTTTCTGCAATTATTCATCTAGCAAGTAATTTACAGTATCCAATCCATTCTTCATTATCGTCAAGGACAGATATATCAGTCAAAATTTATCTCCTTTATTATATGAGTGTAAAATAAAGTGCAAATTGTTAACAACGTTTCCAGGATTAGACCATCCTCATTTTCTAACTGAGGTGCATCCATGACGACATCTGGAGGGTATAGCATTTCTATATAAAAAAAAAAAAAAGATGTAGTTATAATTGACGTTTTCATGGAAATGGCCAAAGATTTCGTTAACTCAATCAGATTGTCTCTGAATTACTGTAATCATATAAAACAAGACTTTCAATGGAACATGATATTTACTGAATAAAAGAAGAAATGGGTATAATTTTGGTGCTCTTGTCATTATATATATATATATATATATATATATGTATGTATATATATATATATATATATATATTTGTATATATACTGTATATACATATATGTATATATAATAATATATATATATATATATATATACAGTATATATATACATATATATATATATATATATATATGATAAGAGCACCAAAATTATATCAATTTCTTCATTTATTCAGTAAATATTATGTTACATTGAAAGTCTTGTTTCGTACTATTACAGTAATGCAGAATGATAATAAATGTTTTCATCTTCAATGATATAATGCGAACATACATCAAACCTGCCAGCTCCAGTAGACAGCAATATTGGGGGCCTGACTTTACAGGCAATTTTTCAAAACTTGATATAAGGCCTGCATTGGCTACACAAAAAAAAGACTCATTACTAAACATCATATCTTTAGTTGATGCTCTTGTGTCGGTGAGATTTAAATTGAATTCTTTGTCAGAATGTTTCTCTTCTGATGAGAATATATCTAGAACTTCTTCACTCGTGAATAATAGAAATTCTAGAAGATCCGTATAGATTATTTGGGTTTTAAAATAATTATTAATATTATAATTATTATTATTATCTGCTGCTAAGCTACAATCCTAGTTGGAAAAGCAGGCTGATATAAGCCCAGGGGCCCCAACAGGGAAAATAGCCTAGTGGGGAAAAAAAAGAAGGAAAGGTAAAATATTTTAAGAAGAGTATCAACATTAAAATAGATATTTCCTATATAAACTATAAATACTTCAACAAAACAAGAGGAGAAATTAGATAGAGCAGTGTGCCTGAGTGTACCCTCAAGCAAGAGAACTCTAACCCAAGACAGTGGAAGACCATGGTACAGAGGCTATGGCACTACCCAAGACTAGAAAACAATAGTTTGATTTTGGTGTGTCCTCCTAGAAGAGCTGCTTATACGAGAATATTTATTATTCCATAGTATGATCTAGATTACTAAAAATGAATAATCATCCTGTTAGTCAAATAACATTTAATTTTTATGATAATTAGAAGCAGGATAGAGTATAATTTTGAACAATGATAAGATATATATGAAAGTCTGAATTGACAGCCATATCAAACGTCACTATAAAAGAGTATGACTTTTAAGGAACGTACAAAGTATTTATAATGTTGATGATTAATGGAATTTGCATTTCCTAATATCTATTTTTGTATCGATTTACTCTGACATAAGATCTCAGATTTTTTTTTTATTTTACTACTATACCCTTGAACGACTGTCTTCTGTATATTTCTATAATGTTAGAGTAGAAAGACTTTAACTATTTGGTACATATATATGTATATGCATATATCTATATATATATATATATATATATATGTATGTATATATATATATATATATATATTCATATATATAGTATATATATATATATATATATATGTATATATATATATATATATATATCTATATATATATACATATATATATATATATATATATATTTATATATATATATATATATATATATATATTTGTGTGTGTGCGTGTGTATTCTATTGTATTATATTTTAGCTGTTAATTACTTGTAATTTTCTTATCTCCTTTGCTCACTGGGCTATTTTCCCGTTGGGGCCCTCAGGCTTACAGTATTCTGCTTTTCCAACTAGCATTGTACCTCAGCAAGTAATAATAATAATAATAATAATAATAATATATATATATATATATATATATATATACATATATATATATTTCTTTCAGAAAAACTTTTCAATATATAGTTTATATAGTTTGTGCAACAGGTAAGCAGAATTAGATGGGGATTTCCCACTTAATACACTAACTCTTTGTGTTGTTTACTGCAGCTAATCACCACCTACCGAGCACACTTTGATACACAAATGCCGCTTTTGTAACACCTATTTCATCTGTTTTAATATTTTCCAATCTTCCACTTTATATGTTCATAAACTCTAGGCAATTCACATCCCTACTCTACATCTATGTTTTTGTCTGGCAAAATCCAATTCAGCCATTTCTCCAAAATCACTACACACGAGTTTGCTCTCAAGATTTCTTTTTTCTATTTTCCTACGAACAAGATTTCATCATATTCATTCGCAACAGGTAAACATAGTTCCTTCTGTTTAATATTATTACCCCCTGAAGATATTTTAAGCTCGACACTTATTAGAGGAATTGCTTCTCGTTTATTTTCATGTTACTGTAGAGTCTTCATCAATCTCATGAGGTAAATCATCATTACCAGGTAATATCAGATTTAAGAAGCTTCCTAATGACATAGTTTTTTATCTGGCATTAAAACAGACCTTTTAATATGCAATAAGCCAAAATTGGAAAATGGTTGTTTTCGATCCAAAATGGCTAGTTTTGAGACCGCCGACGAAAAATAACTATCGAGGGAAACAAGGATACCAGATGAGAACACAGTTACCCTATGATGCTTTAGCTGGAGGAAGAGCTTTGTGCACTATATGTAAAATGGACATAAATAGACACATTTAGAATTCTCATTGAATTAAATCCATAAATCGAAAAACACGAATAGATTATAATATCCACCAAATTAAAGTAAATATATCTCCCTAATATATACAGTATATAAATATGATCTTATTTAATTTCATCCAAAACATTGCCAAACTAAATTGGTTTATCTGAAACTCTAAACAACGTCCCACAATTGTTGAGGAAACAATAGCCCTTTAATCCAGACAATTCTATTTTTACGACCTCTCTTACCAGCAAAGAAATAACATTGCAGGCATCAGGAGATTACCTTAGCAGGAAGGAATTCGTAGAGCACAATTTGCCTCATTATGTTTTGTTTACCGTACTTCTGAATTGTATACAAGCAACATTCCTCTTATGTTATGAAAACTGTTTTTCAACTTTAATGTATACTATCAATATTGTATTTTTCATATTGTTATACAGCTTTAACTGGAAGGTCAATGTTAAGGTTGTATCGATGAATTAATATTGTTTATAATAGCATATACATATATATATATATATATATATATGTATACGCATATATATATATATATATATATACACATAAATATATTTATATATATATATATATATATATATATATTTATATATGCATACATACATATATATAGGCCTCAGAAATGTCCTTAGTCATATATTTGGTTTTGCTATCCTCATCATCACGCGGGCATATGCATGTGTGTATATATATACAGTATGCATACGTACATACATACACACACAGATATATATATATATATATATATATATATATATGTATGTGCCAGAGAATATAGTGAGAATTTTGATGAAGCTATTTCTCTCTCTCTCTCTCTCTCTCTCTCTCTCTCTCTCTCTCCCTGACATGTTATCGAACGGCCTCACACAACAAATAGCAGTGTGTACTGTATAATGATACTACTTCCGGTGCAGTGTAGCACAGAGGCCATCCCAGACGTTTCTCACATTACTATCTTCTAATGACCCATTAAACCGAGGTAGAAAGGCGACAAACACTTAATAGTATTTTCCTTATTTCACTCGATATATATATTTTCTCTAATAATTATGAGTTCCTTTTAGTATTTTTCTATTATTTGCCATTTTATTATTATTATTATTATTATTATTATTATTATTATTATTATTATTAATATCATTATTATTATTATTACTTGCTATGCTACAATAGTTGTAAAAGCAGAATGCTACAAGCCCGAGAGCTCCAACAGGGAAAGTAGCCCAGTGGGGAAAGGAAATATGGAAACTACAAGAGAAGTAATTAACTAATGAAATTAAATATTTGAAGAACAGTATCAACATTAATATAAATCTTCCATGTATAAACTATAAAAACTTGGAAAAAAAAATTAAGAGAAATGTGATAGAATAATGTGCTCAAGTGTACCCTCAAGCAAGAGAACTCTAACCACAGACAGTGGAAGACCATGGTACAGAGGCTATGGTACTACCTAAGACTATAGAGCAATGGTTTGAATTTGGAGTGTCCTTCACCTAGAAGAGCTGCTTACCATAGCTAAATAGTCTCTTCCAACAATAGGTCAATGTGATTAAGTCAAACATCTTTAATGAGGCGTTGGTATATTACTTGAAATAGGACCCAATACGTTGACAGGTTCATGAGATCGGCAAGTTGGTATTCTTGAAAAAAAATAGCTCTTTCTTAAAATATAAAATAAAAGACTCTAGTTTAGTTTTAGAGAAATATAATTTTTTACGAGATACTTGGAAAGTAGTAGTATGAAAAGTACTTTAAACATTTCTCTCTCTCTCTCTCTCTCTCTTCTCTCTCTCCTCTCTCTCTCTCTCTCTCTCTCAAACAAACAAACAAACAAACAAACAAACATACATCTAATTTTGAATGAGATTTGCTGCCATTAAGTGCGGAAGTTTTAGAGAGAGAGAGAGAGAGAGAGAGAGAGAGAGAGAGAGAGAGAGAGAGAGAGAGAGAGAGATCATATGGGTCTATTTATACGATGTTTAGCTAAAACATATCTTTTGCAGGATATATTGCGTAGATTTTAAACTGTTTTTCTATCTACTCTATTTCTTATGTCCAATCTTTGTCTGAACTCATATTCTATTAAGGTTCCTAGTCTATATAAATATATAAAGAATAAAATTTACTCAATCCCCAAAACTATCCGCAAGATCGTCACATGTACTATTGCAAGCGATCTAGAACAAGACCTAAAACCGAATACAGTATATTTTTCTCCTTATGCCAATTCCCTTCACTCAAAGATAGCCTAAGGCCTTTGCGAATTACATAAGGCCCAATATAGGATCCTTTTTTCCAAGGCTTTTTGTACGAAGATTGTTCTTTTGATATCTGAAACCTGGAATTCATAACGACGGAGCCTCTGGGATCTTGGCCAAAGTTGTCATACATCGCTATTTCTTCATATTTGGAATGTACTTTTATCCTTTTTTTTTCATAGTATTGCAATGCATGCTTTTAAAGGAGAGGTTTTCACACATACCTACACTTTCAATGTATGCTTCTAAAGGAAAAGTTTTCACTCTTACCTGCACTTGCCATGTATGCTTCTAAAGGAGAGGTTTTCACTCTTACCTGCATTTGCAATGTATGCTTCTAAAGGAGAGGTTTTCACTCTTACCTACACTTGCAATGTATGTTTTTAAAGGAGAGGTTTTCACTCTTACCTACACTTGCAATGTATGTTTTTAAAGGGGAAGTTTTCACTCTTACCTGCACTTGCAATATATGCTTCTAAAGGAGGGGTTTTCACTCTTACCTACACTTACAATGTATGCTTCTTAAGGAGAGGTTTTCACTCTTACCTACACTTGCAATGGATGCTTCTGAAGGGGAGTTTCTCACTCTACCTACACTTGCAATACGTGCTTCTAAATGATAGGTTTTCACTCTTACCTACACTTGCAATGTATGCTTTAAAGGAGAGGTTTTCACTCATACCTACACTTGCAATGTATGCTTCTAAATGACAGGTTTTCACTCTTACCTACACTTACACTGTATGATTCTAAAGGCCAGGTTTTTACTCATACCTACACTTGCAATGTATGCTTCTAAAGGACAGGTTTTTACTCATACCTACACTTGCAATGTATGCTTCTAAAGGACAGGTTTTCACTCCTACATACACTTGCAATGTATGCTTCTAAAGGACAGGGTTTCACTCCTACTTACACTTGCATCGTATGCTTCTAAAGGACAGGGATTCACTCCTACTTACACTTGCAATGTATGCTTCTAAAGGACAGGGTTTCACTCCTACTTACACTTGCATCGTATGCTTCTAAAGGACAGGGTTTCACTCCTACTTACACTTGCAATGTATGCTTCTAAAGGACAGGTTTTTACTCATACCTACACTTGCAATATATGCTTCTAAAGGACAGGTTTTTACTCATACCTACACTTGCAATGTATGCTTCTAAAGGACAGGTTTTTACTCATACCTACACTTGCAATGTATGCTTCTAAAGGACAGGTTATCACTCCTACTTACACTTGCAATGTATGCTTCTAAAGGACAGGGTTTCACTCCTACTTACACTTGCATCGTATGCTTCTAAAGGACAGGGTTTCACTCCTACTTACACTTTCAATGTATGCTTCTAAAGGACAGGGATTCACTCCTACTTACACTTGCATCGTATGCTTCTAAAGGACAGGGTTACACTCCTACTTACACTTGCAATGTATGCTTCTAAAGGACAGGGTTTCACTCCTACTTACACTTGCAATGTATGCTTCTAAAGGAGAGGTTTTTGCTCCTACCTACACTTGCTAAGTGAGGAAAGGAAATAAGGAATTAATAAAGTAAGGGAGAAATATTTACAAAAAAAAAAGTTTTAAAAACAGTAACATTAAAATATATGTGATATTAGTTCACCAAACTTTCAACTGGGTTACACAAGGCCATAGAAGAGTTGAAAGGCCCAGGCCTACATGGCTGAGGACTATGAAGAGGAAATTAGGAGATGCCGAATGGCAAAGAACTGATTTAAAAGCTCATGATAGAGACGACTGACGTAATCTAACCGAGGCCCTTTGCGTCAATAGGGGTAGGAGATGATGATGATGTTATAGACTAGAAAAACTTAAAAACAAAAAGAGGAAAAGAAATAAAATAAAATAATATGCCCTATCTATA
>NC_090740.1:13659057-13661557 GCF_036898095.1 Palaemon carinicauda | reverse complement strand
AAATAATATGCAATACTCGAGTATATAACCTGCGTTAAGTTTTTTCCATCTAAATTTTTCTTTCCTCACTCTCCTTCAATACATACAATTACGAATGAAAATCCTTATATAATATTCATTCTGTCACCCGTAGTTTCCCATACGGTTTATAGGTAGCAGAAACAAACACTGCTATCGGGTTTAACGATGAAAATGTTATTGAATTAGTATGAAATTCATAGATATGATCGTTTGTCCAGATGAGTAATGCAATAGAATTTCTACTGTAACAACGACACCAAAATAATAATAATAATAATAATAATAATAATAATAATAATAATAATAATAATAATAATAATAATAATAATAATAATAATGATAATAATATTATTATTATTATTATTATTATTATTATTATTATTATTATTATTATTATTATTATTATTATTATTATTATTATTATTATTATTATTATTATTATTATTATTTCGGGAGGGGACGTTCTTTTACGTAAGGTATATCGAAGATAATTGTTGTCTTAGTAAAGTTGATCTTATAATGCACCTCCTCTATTGGTCTAATCTGTTCCGGTAATATATCACAAAGTTAAGCTCCTTGTTATCTTTTGAGGTATAGATGTTGTTCTGTACGATGTCCTAAATGACTTTTTATCTTTCTGATAACTATTGTCATGATTCCTTTGTAATAAATATTTACTTTTGTTGCCCTAGCTGTATCTCGCTCTTACACCACACACCAGGTGTCGAAGGCATTCTTGAGTTCTTGATTAACAGGTCTGTTACCTTACCCGTTCTTCACAAGGAACTATTTTATACGATCCAGTTCGTTATGTGTAGCTTTCCAGGAGGAGCAATAAGAGAGTGCTGTCTCCCTGAAGGCCTTGATGATGGAGACCTTTTATTTGGCAGGGGCATTCGCTATCAGCGTTGAGGGAATCTGGAATGCATGGAACCCATTTTCTGTGGTATCAACCAGGATATCCCGGAATGGAAGTCATCTGTTGTGAATGTGTTCCAGTGTAAAATGCAGAAAAACTGCACTCCCGGGAGTTAGTAGCCTTAACGAAAGTTTTATCAATGTATCTCAAGTATACGTCAGATCAGCATATACGTGTTAAAGCTCACTCTTCTACTACTCCATGTAGAAGTTTGTGAAAAGAACTCCCAGTGGTGATCCCATGGCGACACCATCCTTTCGAATATACTGTACGTATGACCCCGCTGGATTGTGAAGAGGCCCTTCTTTGTGCACACCTCCATGAGCATACGGAGGGCAACTTCCGGAATGTTGATTAGTACTGTAGCTGCGTCCCCTGCACACACAATTCATCATTAAGGCGATAGTTTCATCGACAGGGACGTTGGTAAACTACATAACATGCGATCTACATCCGAACGGGCTGGGTTATTCTTCCGTACCAGGTCAACTGTCTTCTTGTTTTTATAGTACAGTATATGATGAGGGTAAGGCTTTGCTCAGATTTTGTTGTTGCATTATTACCTCCGCCAGGAGGGTATGTTTTCGGTTCGGTTTGTTTGTTTCTCTGTTTGTCTGTCTGTCTGTGGACAACGTAGAGGCCACATTTCTACACGGAATCACTTCAAACTTGGCCAAGTAGTTCCCCAATGTGTATGGAAGAACTGATTAAATTTTGGTCAAGGTCACCCCAAGGTCAAGGTCACAGGGGTCACTGGTGTCACTATGACATAAGTGGCCATATCAAGAGACAGAAATAAAGCACTGACTTTTGCATAAGCCAACAGGGAAGTCCTAGTCCAGGCGCAACCCATGGGTGATGTTCAAATTTATAAAGGTCAAAGGTCAAGGTCATATTGGTGCATTATATCAATGTCATATTAAGTATCAGTGGCAAATGAACAAAGATCACTTGAAGGTCAAAAGTCAAGCAGGTCACTTGAAGGTCAAGGTCACGTGAAGGTCAAGGTCACGTGAAGGTCAAGGTCACCTGAAGGTCAAGGTCACGTGAAGGTCAAGTACATTTGAAGATCAAGGTCACTTGAAGCCAAGGTCATGTGAAGGTCAAGGTCACGTGAAGGTCAAGGTCACTTGAAGGTCACGTGAAGGTCAAGGTCATGTGAAGGTCGAAGTCACATCAATTCATGATTCTAGGACATATGGCGCTCTAGGTCACCTTGGCGGAGGTATGTCCTCTACGAGGACCATGTCCGCGTTCAGGACTTGCTCACTTGTTTTTGGTAATGATTCCACTAAGGGAACGGTCCTCTTCTCTATACCACTGGTACATTTGTGTCTTTTCAGATAATTTGATGTTATTCTCTCTTGGAAGTATTGCAGTAGATCGAATTCCATATGAACGGTCAATGTCGATTCAAATTTCTTGGATCACTTTGATAATGTAGTATCCATTGTTGATGAATATTTGGGAAACACGGACAGGTTCAAGATGTTTACATTTATGACTGCTTAAGCCTTAAATCTTCACTAGAATTCCTCCGAGTAATGAGAGATTACCTCT
>NC_090740.1:13644057-13646557 GCF_036898095.1 Palaemon carinicauda | reverse complement strand
ATATATATATATATATATATATATATATATATATACATTATTAAACAGTATATATATATATATATATATATATATATATATATATATATATATATATATACAGTATTAAACAGAATATATATATATATATATATATATATATATATATATATATATATATATATATTATATATATACAGTATTAAACAGTATATATATATATATATATATATATATATATATATATATATATATATATATATATATATATATATATATATATATTTACGTATATATATATATATATATATATATATATATATATATATGTATATGTATATATATATATATATATATATATATATATATATATATATATATATATATATATATACTAGAATGATAATGTGGTTTGGTCATTTAATAATGCTGTTAATTTCAATGTTCGCATCGTAGCCAAGCAAAGAAGAGAGAGACAGGGAGTAAGTGAAAAGGGTTATGATAAGATAAAGTATTACTGGTATTACATAATATCTGATGCGGGATATTAAAATTGACAATGAAAATGATAAGGAATCTATGCTTTTCTTCAACAGAGTTCTATGTGGGTTTGGAAGACTATCTTTTGCTTTAAGTTTGATTAGGAATAGGCATAGTTTTGACCATTAACAATATAATCAGCATTGTCGATCAAGAGTGGTAATTATTACTTTATTATCTATCTATTATCATCCATTTTCTTGGACGTTTCAGTTTTTGGATTTTTCATAGATAGGTATCTTGTTTGGCATGTTAATTGGAATCCTCACATATCTTGCAGATGTAGGGACAATTTCTTATTGTAATATAGCCAAAGCAACAGAAGTTTTTTTTTTTTTACAAAATGATTAACAAAATATTAACAATCTATCCGACCACATAATTATTCATCTTTGACATCCAATGTAAAGTGAAGGCTAGTTATGAATTTTGAAAAATATTTCTGTAATTTACAACTTACAGTAGACAGATAGTATCCTAAAAACAGATAAATAAAATCATAGTCAAAATTCATTCAAATGATATTTGGAAATCTTACCTACTTTAAGCTAATTTCATTGGCCGAATATAATTTCGTTTATTTGTTGTGGAGCTCCTTAATAAATAAAGCCACCGATAATCTACATATTTCATCTCTCGGAGCGCCAATCTACACAAATATGAACATATGCTTCAAGTTCCTGCTGATTCCAGTAAAAAAAAAAAATCTTTTAAATTACTATATGTTAATTTCTTTATTCGTTTTAATTTCGTAACGCAGCTAGAAGTATATTTTGTATTACTAAACTGAACTTAGTCCAAGTACCGTAATTTAGAAAAGCAAAATGGAAACACCACACGTTTCCTTCCCTGACCTTCTCACATCCAACTTTTACCACATTCATGCATAAAACATTCGTTGAATTATACTCGCCCCTCGGATCTGTATTTCTTCGTCTCAAGACATCCTATTCTTAAAGACAAAAAGGTTTCCGTTGCTCACTGACCGACTTACCTACCAATCTCCTTTTGGTATTGTTTCAATATATTTCAGGTATGTAGAGCATTCAATAAATGTTTATCAGTTTCAGGTCCTGTACAATTGCTAAGTAATGACTGGTGAACGCTAGGCTGGGGTTTGAGTCCCGTTCAAGCTCAGTAGTTACTTTGGTAGCTGCAACCTCACCATCCTTGTGAGCCAAGGATGGTGGGTTTGGAGGAGCCTATAGGTCTACCTGCTGAATTATCCGCAGCCATTGCCTGGCCCTCCTTGGTCCTAGCTTGGGTGGAGAGGGGGCTTGGGCCCTAATCATATGTATATATGGTCAGTCTCCTGGTCATTGTCCCGCTTGAGATCGCAATGTCACTGTCCCTTGCCCATGCCATTCTTGAGTGACCTTTAAACCTTTAAACCTTTACAGATCGAAAATTAGATGTTTATTTACCTCAGAAAATAAATGGAGATGATATTCTTAAAATTATGTTTAATATCCCCCTTTGAGTCACAGTAATAATTGTTTCGAATCATTTCAACTATAGCCAATTCTTTTTAGCGAGGTAGATTTGCACCGACTTGCAGCGGTGCCCTTTCAGCTCGGAAACGTTTCAACTCGCTCATTGGTTGGACGAGATAATTCTGACCAATCAGGTTGTAGGAAACTTTTTCCGAGCTAAAAGGACACCGTTGTGAGTCGGTGCAAATGCGCCTCATTAAAAAGAAAAACTAATAAGTATAGTGTTTAAACATCTGCTTCAATATTTTGAGATTTGATGGAACCAAGATTTCATGTGTTATAATAAGAAAATTTTTTCGCTTGTAAATGAGAGTGTTGTCTTATTACTACTTTAACGAGAGGGTATTACAAGTTTATCAGTATGGTATTGAAAAAACAGAAAAACCGATACATCAAGCTAGTCAACCTTTTCTCTCTCTCTCTCTCTCTCTCTCTCTCTCTCTCTCTCTCTCTCTCTCTCTCTCTAATAAAGGTGAATACCAGATTTC
>NC_090740.1:13620896-13630896 GCF_036898095.1 Palaemon carinicauda | reverse complement strand
TCTCTCTCTCTCTCTCTCTCTCTCTCTCTCTCTCTCTCTCTCTCTCTCTCTCAATAGTAGACGAGTATGCACAGAGAAATGGATTTAAATTTGGATCAGTAATGAATTATATGTATTTAAGATAATGAAAAATGTTTTTGTTGCATTTTCGAAGAAGGTAAGGTATTATTGTATGACAAAATATGTAACTACATTCTTTATGAGAAGGATAAAATTGAAATCCATTTTAGCATTCATTAATGCCATGAAAAGACACATTATGAAAAGAACTATGGAAAGAAATTACCAAAGTGTCTCTATTATTTTTATGCTTTGCTCTCTCTCTCTCTCTCTCTCTCTCTCTCTTTCTCTCTCTCTCTCTCTCTCTCTCTCTCTCTCTCCGTGGTTAATTGGTTGGTGCCATTGTAAGAAATGACTTGGATTCTTTTATTTCCATTTTGGATAACCTTAGTTCTTCATGATGCTTAATACAATATTTGGACTCTCCATTTTTGAACGAAAGGGAAATGAATTTAAGTTTGTGTTTAGTCATAGAGATGATTTAATTGTGTTCTATTCAAGCTCTTAAATTGTAATAGACAAAAAACGTTTACTCAGTTATCGGATTAATTCCAATAAGTTTTCATCAAATTGAAACCAGTTCCAATCGCGTACTGAAGAGATTAAAGCTATTTGTATTCTGAGATATTTGTTTAATAGGTGTTGGGATTAACTGCCTGTATTTGATGCTTTGCTTTGTTGGGTCAAGATTGTCTTAGGCAAGATTTAGATAATGTTGTCTTAAGGTTTAGTAGAACTTACGAGAGATTTTGGTGTTTAATTCTAATAGCAGTTAATTCTAATTAGCCAGGCCCTTCTCCATCACGAGGCTCAATACTACGCAGTACTCTAGAAGTTTTATTCCAGCTGTTACCAAGTTGTGGAATGATCTTCCTAATCGGGTGGTTGAATCAGTAGAACTTCAAAAGTTCAAAGTTGGAGCAAATGCTTTTTTTGTTGACCAGGCGGACATGAGTCTTTTATAGTTTATTTATGACATATTTGTTTTTTGATGCTGTTAATAGTTTATATATGACATGTCTGTTTTGACGTTGTTACTGTTTTTAGAATGATTTATTGTTAATTTGTTCTCTTCATTTATTTATTTCCTTATTTCCTTTCTTCACTGGGCTATTTTTCCCTGTTGGAGCCCCTGGGCTTTATAGCATCTTGCTTTTCCAACTAGGGTTGTAGCTTGGATAGTAATAATAATAATAATAATAATAATAATAATAATAATAATAATAATAATGTTTAATGCCATATTAACATTGCCTAGGTTTTCATTTGTTAATTTTAATGATGATTTTTTTTTTTTGAATCATTAGATACTTTAGTTAATCAGTAAATCTTAGTTTGTGCGTCATTAGGTTGTCCTTATTCTTGGTCAATCATTGCTGTCTTGATTGCATTCAGTTGGTAGTTGATTAGGACATTAAAAAGAAATATCCACTGTTGAATATTTTCTGCATTAATATCCACAAAACGGGGAGCCATAGCAATAAGTTTTCTTTTTTATAGTTTATATATAGAAGAGTTGTTTTAAAAGTTGTTACTGTTATGTTGATTTAATTGTTCATTACTTCTCTTGTAGATAATTTATTTCCTTATTTCCTTTCCTCACTGGGCTATTTTTCCCTGTTGGAGCCGTTGTGCTTATAACATCCTGTTTTTTCAATTAGAGTTGTAGCTAGCTAAGAATAATGAATAAAGATAATCGGAATGTAAATGACGAAAGGGGGTTGATTAAAATACTTGTTATTATCTAACCTGTCTCATCTACCCAGCTTTTTAAGCCTACCCAGATGCCCCGACCTGTCAGACATTCCTTAGCTGTCTTTTTTCTGCTCTTGGAAATTCATGAAAAATTTCGAGTGATATTTCAAATTAGCGGTATAAGGCCACTTCCTCTCTCTCTCCTCTCTCTCCTCCCTCTCTCTCCTCCCTCCTCTCCTCCTCCCTCCTCTCTCTCTCTCTCTCTCTCTGTTTCATGTACTGTATTTCCAAAAACCTAGAATGATGAAGTTAACCTCACCAAATAGAAACCAAAGGAAGGAAACAGCTGGTAGCTGGGTACAAAAAAACCTCCTTGAAATGGAAAAATTGTTTCAGACAAATCATCGAACTGACCTCCAACACAAAAAGGCATAATTACTTTTGCAATTATCAATTGCAATTACTTTTACAATATAAGAGCGAAGGTCATTAAAACTATTAATTAACAATTCTTCTCTCAAGGGAATTAACGACTGCAATGTATTTGTTCAGTGGATACTTTCCTCTTGGTAAGGGTAGAAGAGACTCTCTAGCTATGGTAAGCAGCTCTTCTAGGAGGACACTCCAAAATCAAAACATTGTTCTCTAGTCTTGGGTAGCGCCATAGCCTCTGTACCATGGTCTTCCACTGTCTTGGGTTAGAGTTCTCTTGCTTGAGGGTACACTATTCTAACTTATTTCTCTTCCTCCTCTTTTGTTACAGTTTTTGTAGTTTATATATGAAATATTTATTTTAGTGTTGTTATTGTTCTTAGAATATATTTTGATTGTTAATTACTTATTTACTTGTTTCCTTTCCTCACTGGGCTATTTTCCCTGTTGGAGCCCCAGTGCATAGCATCTTGCTTTTCCAGCTAGGGTTGAAGCTTAGCAAGTAGTAGTAATAATAATAATAATAATAATAATAATAAGGCTAGGATTGTGCTGGCCTATTGGAAACATCCCTGCCTGGCGTTTCTGCTGGACTAAAGTTCGAGGACCAGCCTAAACTCTACAGTCTCTTGTTGTGTCTGCAACCTGCTTAGTCATCAGCAGCCATTGTTTGGCCCTCCCTGGTTCTAGCTTGGGTGGAGTTGGGCCTTGGGGTACTGTCACTAACCCTTGTCTCTGCCATTGATGAGAGACCTTTAAACCTTGAAAACCAATTGCTAGAGGTTGTTAAATTTTATGACCAATTTATGGTTCACTTAAAATTAGATAGGCTTATACGTGAGCCCAGCCATTAGGCCTACCAACGCAATATGTCATGTATTTAAATAGCCTATTCATTAGATATATTTGCTACCTATGAATTGAACAGGCTGACGTAAGTCTTTTTTTTAATTTATTTATGAAATATCTGTTTTGATGTTGTTACTGTTTTTAAAATATTTTATTCTAATTCATTATCTTTCAGATCGTTTATTTTATTTCCTTATTTCCTTTCCTCACTGGGCTATTTGTCTCCGTTGGTTTCCCTTGGGTTTATAGCATCTTGCTTTTCCAACTAGGGCTGTAGCTTAGCAAAATAATAATAATAATAATAATAATAATAATAATAATAATAATAATAATAATAATAATAATGTAAAGGGAATATAATGCTGAAATTACTTATTTACTCAGCGATTTTGAATATAAAATCAACTTTGAGGAGGTTTTACATATAGGTAACTTCACATATATACAGCTTCTAATGTCGTATCCTAATTGCATTGTGCACTGAACAATTGGTTTCTGTATTCAAAAAGGTTATTTTCATCCAATCCCTGAACGTATGCAATGTTGCAAGCAATGCGCCAGTCTACAAACGCATTACATTTCCTATTTCGTATTTTTTTGATCGACTCTTTCAAAATAAAGTCTATGAGGAGCGAGATTCACCCTCTGTGGAGTTAGTGGTATGAATTGTTGGTGATGGTGGGGAGTTTTGCTTGTGAGGAAGATAACGGTTGATGGTGTGTCAATTCTGGGTGTCAAATTTCACGTCTCTTTAAGCCTGTAACTGACCTGCTCATTACGATACTGATTATAATACATTGCACAATTTGCATGTGGCTTCTGGGAGCCTTTGAATATAACCTTTAATGGGTATTATACAAGATATTAGGTCAACATTTTTAGTGTTTGTACATTTGTGGTTTTTAAGTTTGTTTGGAAAATCCTCTGATTGTTTTTAAGGTGACATTTTTCTTTATTCAAGGTAGAAGTATTGATTGATAGCCCTTAGCTACCGTGGCACTGCATCACGTATATATTGTAGTTTAATGAACGAAGTGTGTATGTGTGTAGAGAGAGAGAGAGAGAGGAGAGAGAGGAGAGGAGGAGAGATGAGAGAGAGGAGAGAGAGAGAGAGAGAGAGAGAGATCCAAGCTGGAAGTTAAACATATTTCAATCAAACACCGAGACTCATTATCCCTATAACTGATAGATTTATTCAGTAAATTTTCTCAGATTTATAAGTAGAAAACTTTACTTATATTTAAGTGCACAATCTCAGAAGTGACTTATTCCCGTTAAATAACTTAGTATGTAACTTTGACAATGAATTAAGAAAGCATTTCTTGGGGCCAAGTTCCTTCTGAATAACTAACAGCCTTTTCCTATACTTAAAAAGTACGAGATATTTATGGACTGTCTGAAAAGGAATTATTATTATTATTATTATTATTATTATTATTATTATTATTATTATTATTATTATTATTATTATTATTATTATTATTATATTATTATTTTATTTATTATAAAGAAAAAGATTCTAAATGATTAATGTTCGATTTTTGGTCAGAATAATATCTTATTTTAACAGCATTCGGGACTGGGGTCAAATTACCTTCCCATGATTCACTGATAATTTTTATATTGCTGCTGGAATCACTTAGAGAGAGAGGAGAGGAGAGAGAGAGAGAGAGGAGAGGAGAGAGAGAGGGAGAGAGGGGAGAGGAGAGAGAGAGAGAGAGAGATGTAGATGAACTCTGCATTTACTTGAACTCTGCATTTACTTGTTTCCTCTTTCGCTTCTTGTCAACAATTGTAATAAACAATAAAAGAGAATAACCTTCAATGCTCTCTCTCTCTCTCTCTCTCTCCTCTCTCCTCTCTCTCTCCTCTCTCTCTCTCTCTCTGTGTAAACGCTCACGTATCTCTATACATAACATCTTGAGACGGATGGAATTTAATAACTAATTGTGGGATCTCTCTCTCTCTCTCTCTCCTCCTCTCTCTCTCTCTCTCTCTCTCTCTCGGTCTTCTAATAACCTACTCAGTAAGTCAGGTACCCAGTGGTGAGTCCAATACTTCAGTTTGAGTTCTTGATCACAGATGGTTTAAATCTCAATAATTTAAAAACAGTTTCAGTCTGATATTAAATGTACTTTTGAAGGAATCTTCAATATCTATATCAAGGTCTTTAGAAAACCCACAGGAATCCTTAAGGGATCTCCATCCGGAGCCCTAAAGACTTGGCAAGGACTCCCATATGAGACATGTGGCTCCAGGTAGGGACTTTGGATACAAGATGGAGTGCTGTCTCTGCTATGAAAATAGCGTTAACAGAATTAGGCATTTCGTTTAGCTCACTTCCACGATATTAATAGGTAGTAGGTTGGCCAGGGCACCCAGCTGCCCGTTGAGATACTACCGCTAGAGGTATGGGGTCCTTTGACTGGCCAGACAGTACTACATTGGACCCTCTCTCTCCGGTTACGGTTCTTTCCCATTTGCCTACACAGACACCGAATAGTCTGGCCTATTCTTTACAGCTTCTCCTCTGTCCTCATACACCCGACAACACTGAGATTGCTAAATAATTCTTCTTCACCCAAGGGGTTAACTACTGCACTGTAATTGTTCAGTTGCCACTTTCCTCTGGGTAAGGGTAGAAGAGACTCTTCAGCTATGGTAAGCAGCTCTTCTAGGAGAAGGACACTCCAAAATCAAACCATTGTTCTCTAGTCTTGGGGTAGTGCCATAGCCTCTTTACCATGGTCTTCCACTGTCTTGGGTTACAGTTCTCTTGCTTGAGGGTACACTCGGGCCACACTGTTCTATCTAGTTTCTCTTCCTCTTGTTTTGTTAAAGTTTTTATAGTTTATATAGGAAATATTTATTTTGATGTTGCTACTATTTTTAAAAAATTTATTTTTCCTTATTTCCTTTCCTCACTGGAGCTATTTTCTCTGTTGGGGCCCCTGGGCTTATAGCATCCTGCTTTTCCAACAAGGGTTGTAGCTTAGCATTTAATAATAAATAATAATATTAATCGCCACTCTCACTGTCTTCTTCTTCTCAGTAGAACTTCTCTATTTCAAACTCGCATCAAATGGTTATATGTTGATTAGGCTGACATGAGTGTATGAAATATCTATTTTAATGTATTTTTAATGTTGTTACTGTTCTTCAAAAAAAAATAATTAGACTGTTTTTTTACTTCTCATATTGGTTATTTTCTTATTTCCTTTCCTTAATGGGCTATTTTTTCCCTGTTGAAGCCCTTGTTCTTATAGTATCCTGCTTTTCCAACTAGGGTTTGTAGCTTAGCTAGTAATAATAAGAATAATAATTTTGGTAGCTGTGCTGTTTTGCAAGGGTACAGGAGATACCGTCCTGAATGCAATGGAATGTTTCAACATTACAAAAAACGAATTCACTTAAGTAAAGGAAGGACTTCTGGGGCTCGAGGTAGGGTAAGCCATTATTATTATCATTATTATTATTATTATTATTATTATTATTATTATTATTATTATTAGCCAAGCTACAGCCCTAGTTGGAAAAGCAAGATGCTATTATTATTATTATTATTATTATTATTATTATTATTATTATTATTAGCCAAGCTACAACCCCTAGTTGGAAAAGCAAGATGCTATTATTATTATTATTATTATTATTATTATTATTATTATTATTATTATTATTATTAGCCAGCTACAACCCTAGTTGGAAAAAGCAAGATGCTATTATTATTATTATTATTATTATTATTAGCCAAGCTACAACCCTAGTTGGAAAAGCAAGATGCTATTATTATTATTATTATTATTATTATTATTATTATTATTATTATTATTATTATTATTATTATTAGCCAAGCTACAACCCTAGTTGGAAAAGCAAGATGCTATTATTATTATTATTATTATTATTATTATTATTATTAGCCAAGCTACAACCCTAGTTGGAAAAGCAAGATGCTATTATTATTATTATTATTATTATTAGCCAAGCTACAACCTAGTTGGAAAAGCAAGATGCTATTATTATTATTATTATTATTATTAGCCAAGCTACAAACCCTAGTTTGAAAAGCAAGATGCTATTATTATTATTATTATTATTATTAGCCAAGCTACAACCCTAGTTGGAAAAGCAAGATGCTATTATTATTATTATTATTATTATTATTATTATTATTATTATTATTAGCCAAGCTACAACCCTAGTTGGAAAAGCAAGATGCTATATTATATTATTATATTATTATTATTATTATTATTATTATTATTATTATTATTATTATTATTATTATTATTATTAGCCAAGCTACAAACCCTAGTTGGAAAAGCAAGATGCTATTATTATTATTATTATTATTATTAGCCAAGCTACAACCCTAGTTGGAAAAGCAAGATGCTATTATTATTATTATTATTATTATTAGCCAAGCTACAACCCTAGTTGGAAAAGCAAGATGCTATTATTATTATTATTATTATTATTATTATTATTATTATTATTATTATATTATTAGCCAAGCTACAACCCTAGTTGAAAAGCAAGATGCTATTATTATTATTATTATTATTATTATTATTATTATTATTATTATTATTATTATTATTATTATTATTATTAGTCAAGCTACAACCCTAGTTGGAAAAGCAAGATGCTATTATTATTATTATTATTAGCCAAGCTACAACCCTAGTTGGAAAAAGCAAGATGCTATTATTATTATTATTATTATTATTATTATTATTATTAGCCAAGCTACAAACCCTAGTTGGAAAAGCAAGATGCTATTATTATTATTATTATTATTATTATTATTAGCCAAACTACAAACCCTAGTTGGAAAAAGCAAGATGCTATTATTATTATTATTATTATTATTATTAGCCAAGCTACAACCCTAGTTGGAAAAGCAAGATGCTATTATTATTATTATTATTATTATTATTATTATTATTATTATTATTATTATTATTATTAGCCAAGCTACAACCCTAGTTGGAAAAGCAAGATGCTATTATTATTATTATTATTATTATTATTAGCCAAGCTACAACCCTAGTTGGAAAAGCAAGATGCTATTATTATTATTATTATTATTATTATTATTATTATTATTATTATTATTATTAGCCAAGCTACAACCCTAGTTGGAAAAGCAAGATGCTATTATTATTATTATTATTATTATTATTATTATTATTATTATTATTAGCCAAGCTACAACCCTAGTTGGAAAAGCAAGATGCTATTATTATTATTATTATTATTATTATTATTATTATTAGCCAAGCTACAACCCTAGTTGGAAAAGCAAGATGCTATTATTATTATTATTATTATTATTAGCCAAGCTACAACCCTAGTTGGAAAAGCAAGATGCTATTATTATTATTATTATAATTATTATTATTAGCCAAGCTACAACCCTAGTTGGAAAAAGCAAGATGCTATTATTATTATTATTATTATTATTATTAGCCAAGCTACAACCCTAGTTGGAAAAGCAAGATGCTATTATTATTATTATTATTATTATTATTATTATTATTATTATTATTATTATTATTATTATTATTACTAGCCAAGCTACAACCCTAGTTGGAAAAGCAAGATGCTATTATTATTATTATTATTATTATTATTATTATTATTATTATTATTATTATTATTATTATTAGCCAAGCTACAACCTTAAAGGAAATAAGGAAATAAATAAATGAGAATAAATTAACAATATATTATTCTAAAAACAGTAACAGCGTCAAAACAGATATGTCCTATATAAACTAATAACAACGTCAAAAACATATATGACATATATAAACAATAAAATGATAGGTTCCAGTTGACACCTTCCAATCTGTGATCACTTATATGAACATGTGGAAACCTTAGCAGGTTTCTTCTCCAGATAGCTGCTTAGTGCGTTGCGTGAGATCGTCTTTGCAAGGGGGTTAGCTGTGCCAATGAAATTCCTCCTTGTTTTGCTTGAAATATTTCGTATCTCATTTACGTACTATTTTTTTTAGCATCTTGATATTTTAACCATTGACTATACCTTTTTTTATTGTTTATTAACTCTGCTTCAACTTGTAGCGAATGTTTTTATGTTGAACAGGCTGACATAAGTCCTTTTTTTATAGTTTATATATGAAATATCTGTTTTAATGTTGTTAATGTTTTTTAGAATATTTTATTCTCATTGTTCATTACTTATATCGTTTATCTATTTGCTTATTTCCTTTCTTTACTGGGCTATTTTTCCCTGTTGGAGCCCTTGGGCTTATAGCATCTTGCTTTTTTAAATATGGTTGCAGTTTAGCTAGTAATAATAATAATAATAATAATAATAATAATAATAATAATAATAATAATAATAATAATAATAAAACTTGAAATATTCAAGTTTTTATTCAACCATTATGGAATTAATTGCATATATTAGATTAACTACATCGTAATACATAGCCGGTAATGTTTGAAATGCGTTCGTGTTTCCGTCATAATGCTAACTATTCTGTAAATGAATATGAAGTAAAACTACTTATGTATTTCCTAAGGAAAAGTCGTCTTTAGACAATTTTCCTATAAACCTTTCTCCCGTTCTCTTCAAACTAAAAAGGATGTTTTTAATCATCAAATTTTTATCAAATTTATACTACATAATATGAATAAAAGCTGAATCTATCATGGAAAAATGTGCGTTAATGATTTTCCTATATCCATTTGAAATGGCATGTACAATTTTGATATATTGGTGAATTTTCGTGAAATTTAATGGAGAATTTGGCATCTCAAATATGGCAACGTCTCGATTCACGCATCTCCCGAGACGACACGAGATTGTCCGAGATGAGTGAGTCTGCGACTCGGTCAGTCAGCTGACCAAGTTCAGTTCAGTACTAACGGGTGGTGAAGTTGGACGCACGCGCAGAAGCTCCTCGTTGTGAAGTTGGCTCGTCTAAGA
>NC_090740.1:13613396-13615896 GCF_036898095.1 Palaemon carinicauda | reverse complement strand
TATATATATATATATATATATATATATATATATATATATATATATATATATATATATATTGTGTGTGTACAGAATTCTACCTTGGGAATATATATCGTATGGAAATCAACTCCTAAGGTAGAATTCGGTATTAAATGCCATTGTGGTTGATATTTACAACTGATTAAAATCATGAGTATTAGTGTTTTATATATACATATATTATATATATATATATATATATATATATATATATATATATATATATATATATATGTATATATATATAATATATATATATATATATATTCTGGAAACACTTATTGTTAAAGAAAAAATAAAGGATTCTGAAATATCCTAGCTATATATCTAAAATCCTTAGGGAGTAACGTCAAGCCACTAGGCCTATTTCTAATGTTAAGGAGACAGCCAGGAAAAGAGAGAGAGAGAGAGAGAGAGAGGAGAGAGAGAGAGAGAGAGAGAGAGAGAGGAGAGAGAGAGAGAGAGAGAGAGAGAGAGAATATCATCCTAGAAATTGCTATGATTAAATCTATAGCCACGTATGAAGAGAGTATAGTTCTAGTTGAATTGAGAGATTACTCATATATGTCACATCACAAAAGGATAGTGAACTAATTTCATAAAATAAGAAAAAAAAATAAATAAACAAAAATAAAAAAAAAAAGAAAGGGGTAAAAAGGAACACACACAGACAAAGACACGCAGACTTGCCACAAACTATGACCAAAACAATTATCAAAGATATGCACATTATGGTCTGATTTATAATTTGATTGCAAATTGATTCATTAACAGGATATAAAGCTCAAAATCCTTGGTAATTGGGGAATATATATAACACTCAAATAACTTTGAAACTGTTTATATACCAAAAGAGAACTAACATGTCGAAAATACATATCTTTACATATAGCATGGGAACCATTAATATCATTTTCGTCCTAATGGTTTTAACTGATGTTGATTATTTTCCATTATGATAGGAGTTAACTGAGAACTTAGGTACATTTTTTGTTTTGTTTTAGACAGATTCAGATAGAGTAGTCAGTGCTTTTATATAAACTCTCTCTCTCTCTCTCTCTCTCTCTCTCTCTCTCTCTCTCTCTCTCTCTCTCCTGTTAATAGCATTGACTTGTTGCCTAAAACTCTCTGAAATAATGCACCGAAAATGCACCCAAGCACTTCCACTGAATGAAAGTAAATTATCCACCGGATTAAAAGTTTGTTTACTCTCTGAATAAAGTTACTCTTGCGGGAAATGTAGCCTCGGGTCCTTTTCTACCGCCGGACAACAAAGGATTGTGGCGAGATTACTTTCCTACCGCAATTTGAATTAAGTGACACAGTCTGCAGCAATTAGAGGGGAGCAATTGAGAGCTTTCTGACCAAGAGATAAATGCTTTTCAATTTCATTCTTTTTCCGCGTTGGAACATTTGCAATTGGGAAATGTATTTTACCTGAATAGAAAGTAATCACTTAGGAAGATTGTGAGAGTTTCATGGTTGTGTATTTATAAACCTTGTATATATTTAACCTCGTAAGGTAATATCCTTGATAGAGAATACATTTACCTGACTTGATAGTATAGAGCCCGGATTTTCAATGTGACAAGTCAACCGCACATCCAAGAATCTATTTTAGACAAATATTCCTATTAACATATCTTCACAGTTTACATCTGCTTAAAGTAAAATTATGGAATAAACTGATCACAATAGAACAGAGATATTCATCTAGATTATTATACTTTTTAAGGAATATAAACATTTTGATCCCTTTTTGCACATCATAGTGGTGCTGAATTGACATTTTTAAATAGATGTTGAGTTATACGGTGTTCATTTATACAAATTGTATGAGTGTAAGTATGGCATTAAGAATGATATCCTCCAATCACTATTTTCGGATAGCGTCGGGAGCTGATTGGGTGACCGATGTGGTAACATCTCTGACTGGTGATTGCCAGACTGGGGTTCGAGTCCCACTCAAACTTGTTAGTTCCTTTGGTCGCTGCAACCTCACCCCTTGTGAGCTAAGGATGATGGGGGTTTGAGGGAGCCTATAGGTCTATCAGCTGAGTCATCGGCAGCCATTGCCTAGCCCTCCTTGGTCCTAGCTTGAATGGAGAGGTTGGGCTCTAGTCATATGTATATGTGGTCAGTCTAGGACATTATCCTACTTGATAGGGCAATGTCAATGTCCCTTGCCTCTGCTATTCATTAGAGGCCTTTAAAAAAATGAAGATGCTACTGTCTGCTATGAGGACTCTGCGTGTTATCTCATAAGGACCGAAGACCTCATCGTAGAGAGTCATATACTTTCGTTATCACTGGCGTATGGAAAATGTAGGAATTGACATAATTTGGGAATACCTTAAAAAATTAAGATAAGTTGATAACGTAGTTATGGTTAGTGAATCGTGGGAGGAATTGCAAAAGATGATGGGAAATTTGAATAGGGAAATCAGAAATGTAAGAATGATAATGAATATGAGTAAAA
>NC_090740.1:13598396-13605896 GCF_036898095.1 Palaemon carinicauda | reverse complement strand
TATTTCCTGGAATATGTGATTCTTGCATCCATTGTTCCTGGAATTTCGTAGTTCTGCCGACGAAAGAAAATACTGGTACTGGAAAAGTTTTAGGCTCTTCTCAAAAGTTTTGAATTATACTTTATTGTCCTTCGCTCATAATGCTATTTATGAATTTCGTTGCTTGTTTGAGGGATGGAATATTCTGTACCCATATGGAATACACACACATGTATATATATATATATATATATATATATATATATATATATATATATATATATATATATATATATATATATATATATATATATATATATGTGTGTGTGTGTGTGTGTGTGTGTGTGTGTGTGTGTGTATATATATATATATATATATATATATATATATATATATATATATATATATATATATATATATATGTATATATATATATATATATATATATATATATATATATATATATATATATATATATATATATATATATATATAGATTTATATGTGTATCATATTTATGTATATATATATATATGCATCTTTGATTTATACATTACTACATTAATCTAATCTTAACATAATCATTTAATATGTAAAAGTAAAACTTTCTCACAGCTTTAAAAAACAATATTGATAGATTTAATCTACATATATCAATTAGTTACGATCATAGTCAGTCAAATCTTATAAACAGTAAATTTAAGATTCAAACTTTCAAAGATCCAGACAAGGTCTTTAATTATTCAACCACCATATTAATGAGTCAGTTCCACAACCTACTCGGATTGTAAATGAAATAATAAGATGCTGTGTAGTATTTAGCCTTATGATAGATAAAATATTTAATTGCATACTTAATATTACCCATTGGATAGTACTGTCTTTAAAAGTTAAAGTGCAAATGATAGTCTGAATATTGACAAATTTTATGCAATATGTGTAAAAACTAATCGAACGTCACTAACAGATAGTTATCCATATAAGGGATTGGTATTTCTATTTGACTTATGTTTTTCCCAATAAATAAAGAAGAAAGTCAGTCTCTGAATACAAGACAGGAGAAAAATATTCAAATCAGGAGAGAACGAGAAACAGTAAACTTTTTCTTAAAATAAATTGTTTGCCATAAAATTCAAAATTCTTTAGGAAAAAATGAAAATTTTCTCGCAGTTAAATACATGTTAATGTTTAGCAATGTAAATATGTACTATATGTTTCTCTATTGTTATAACTAGTGTGGAGAAACCTAATACAAATATATGGGAATAGATATAATGATCGTAATAGCTCTTCTCTTTATAAACATTTATATGTAATCATTATTATCATAAAATTATGATTGAAAATTGTGTTTACTTGTTTGTCGTCTGTAAGTTATGATATTCGAACAAGCATGATTTTCGAAAAAGAAAATAAATCAGTTCATTTTTTTTTTTTTCATATTTTTTTTTTTACTCCTGGGATTATCAATGTAAAGCTCTCCTATGTAGAAAGCCACGATAAAATAGGAAAGAAATTTAATAAAGTCTCAAAAAGTCCAACATTAGAATTAATGAGACCAAAATGGGAAGCGTCGAGCGACATAACTTAGAGGAAGCCATGAAACTGTACTATGGAATTAGGCTATGCAGATTTTCTTCTTTTATGTCCCAAGAGAAGAAATACCTCCATTTTGTTTCCTTTTCCAAATGGAAGTAATTTTTAAGATATAAATGAGACATGAATATTCACTCCTCCAGGATGTATTTAGTGCGATATTTCATATTTTCGTAGCAGGAAGAGAAGGATAGATCTTCCTCACGTCCTGTTGGAGATTTACGAAGTCATAAATAATTCCCTTCAACATTTATGGTCCTCCATCTCAATTCATCATAGGAATATTTTAGAAATCTCAGGCCATAATTAATGAGGATAATAAATGGACAGAGAATGAGACGCTTTTTGGAATCAGAGTTGATGCTTATAAAAAGAGGGAATATATATATATATATATATATATATATATATATATATATATATATATATATATATATATACATTTATTATATAGGTATATATATACATACATTTATATCTATGTATATATATATATATATATATATATATATATATATATATATATATATATATATATATATATATATATATATATATATATATATATATATATATATATATATAGGTATATATATACATACATTTATATATATATATATAATATATATTATATATATATATATATATATATATATATATATTATATATATATACAAAATTTTAGATATATATATATATATATATATATATATATATATATATATATATATATATATATATATATATATATATATATGCCCCCTGTGGCCGCGGGGGCATAAAACAATTAGAATAGCGCCAACGTTATCCCTGCGTGTCGTAAGAGGCGACTAAAAGGGACGGGACGAGGGGGCTGGGAACCCCCTCTCCTGTAAAAGTATCCTGTGAGACAGCAACAAAGAGATGGAGCTGGGGGGAGAGTGACTGCTCCCCGCACTCTAGTTTTGGGGTGTTTGAATGTGCGTGGATGTAGTACGATAGAGAGTAAAAGATGTGAGATTGGAAGTATCTTTAGAAGTAGAAGGATGGATGTATTGGCCTTGTGTGAGACAAAGATGAAAGGAAAGGGTGAAGTGATGTTTGGTGAAATGTCTGGTAGAGTGTCTGGGATTGAAAGGGGAAGAGCGAGAGAGGGTGTGGCTTTATTGTTGAGTGAATGGATGACAGGTAAAGTAGTGGAATGGAAGGAGATATCATCTAGGTTAATGTGGGTAAGGGTTAGGTTGGGTAGGGAATGTTGGGCGTTTGTCAGTGCGTATGGGCCAGGTAGTGAGAAAAGTGAAGAAGAGCGGAATGAGTTCTGGAGTGAATTAACTAGGTGTGTAGAAGGACTGGGTAGAAGGAATTATGTAGTTGTTATGGGTGACTTAAATGCTAGAGTGGGTGCTGGAGAGGTAGAAGGTGTCATTGGGAAATATGGCGTACCAGGTGAAAATGAGAGTGGTGAGAGACTGGTAGATATGTGTGTTGAACAAGAGATGGTAATAAGTGCTAGCTTTTTTAAAAAGAAAGATAAAAATAAGTATACATGGGTAAGAGTGGCAAATGGAAGAGTAGTAGAAAGGGCATTAATGGATTATGTGTTGATAGCTAAAAGAATGTTTGGAAGATTGAAAGACGTGCACGTGTTTAGGGGTATGGCTAACGGTATGTCTGATCATTTTTTGGTGGAAGGAAAATTGGTTGTAGCAAAAGAGTGGGGGAATAGAGTAGGTGGATGTAAAAGGGAGCTAGTGAGGGTTGAAGAGCTAATAAAACCGGGGGTAAAAAGTAAATATCAGGAAAGGTTGAAAATGGCATATGACGAGGTGAGAGTAAGAGAAACTGGTAATTTAGAGGAGGAGTGGAAGTTAGCAAAAGAAAATTTTGTTGGGATTACAAGTGATGTATGTGGCAAGAAGGTTGTTGGAGGCAGCATGAGGAAGGGCAGTGAATGGTGGAATGAAGGAGTGAAGGTAAAAGTGGAAGAGAAAAAGAGGGCTTTTGAAGAATGGCTGCAGAGTAATAGTATAGAGAAGTATGAAAAATATAGAGAGCAAAAGGTGGAAGTAAAGCGCAAGGTACGTGAGGCAAAGAGGGCAGCTGACCTGAGGTGGGGTCAGGGACTGGGTCAGTCATATGAAGAGAATAAGAAGAAGTTTTGGAAAGAAGTGAAGAGAGTAAGGAAGGCCGGCGCAAGAATTGAAGAGACAGTGAAAGATGGAAATGGAAGGTTGTTAAAAGGAGAGGAGGCAAGGAAAAGGTGGGCGGAATATTTTGAAAGTTTGCTGAATGTTGAGGATGATAGGGAGGCAGATATAATTGCGGTTCCAGGTGTTGAGGTGCCAGTGATGGGAGATGAGAATGAGAGAGAGATTACAATAGAGGAAGTGAGGAGAGCACTAGATGAAACGAGAGTAGGAAAAGCATCGGGTAAGGATGGTGTGAAAGCTGAGATGTTGAAGGAAGGGGGTGTGACTGTACTTGAATGGTTGGTGAGATTGTTTAATGTGTGTTTTGTGTTGTCAATGGTACCAGTAGATTGGGTCTGTGCATGTATTGTACCACTATATAAGGGTAAGGGAGATGTGCATGAGTGTTGTAATTCAAGAGGTATTAGTTTGTTGAGTGTAGTTGGAAAAGTGTATGGTAGAATACTGATTAATAGGATTAAGGATAAAACAGAGAATGCAATCTTGGAAGTACAGGGTGGTTTTAGAAGAGGTAGGGGTTGTATGAATCAGATTTTTACAGTTAGGCAGATATGCGAGAAATATTTAGCAAAAGGTAAGGAGGTGTATGTTGCGTTTATGGATCTGGAGAAAGCATATGATAGAGTTGATAGGGAAGCAATGTGGAATGTGATGAGGTTATATGGAGTTGGTGGAAGGTTGTTGCAAGCAGTGAAAAGTTTCTACACAGGTAGTAAAGCATGTGTTAGAATAGGAAATGAGGTGAGCGATTGGTTTCCGGTGAGAGTGGGGCTGAGACAGGGATGTGTGATGTCGCCGTGGTTGTTTAACTTGTATGTTGATGGAGTGGTGAGAGAGGTGAATGCTAGAGTGCTTGGACGAGGATTAAGACTGGTAGGCGAGAATGATCATGAATGGGAGGTAAATCAGTTGTTGTTTGCGGATGATACTGTACTGGTAGCAGACACAGAAGAGAAGCTTGACCGACTAGTGACAGAATTTGGAAGGGTGTGTGAGAGAAGGAAGTTGAGAGTTAATGTGGGTAAGAGTAAGGTTATGAGATGTACGAGAAGGGAAGGTGGTGCAAGGTTGAATGTCATGTTGAATGGAGAGTTACTTGAGGAGGTGGATCAGTTTAAGTACTTGGGGTCTGTTGTTGCAGCAAATGGTGGAGTGGAAGCAGATGTACGTCAGAGAGTGAATGAAGGTTGCAAAGTGTTGGGGGCAGTTAAGGGAGTAGTAAAAAATAGAGGATTAGGCATGAATGTAAAGAGAGTTCTATATGAGAAAGTGATTGTACCAACTGTGATGTATGGATCGGAGTTGTGGGGAATGAAAGTGATGGAGAGACAGAAATTGAATGTGTTTGAGATGAAGTGTCTGAGGAGTATGGCTGGTGTATCTCGAGTAGATAGGGTTAGGAACGAAGTGGTGAGGGTGAGAACGGGTGTAAGAAATGAGTTAGCGGCTAGAGTGGATATGAATGTGTTGAGAGCCATGTTGAGAGAATGGAAAATGGCTGTCTGCTAAAGAAGGTGATGAATGCAAGAGTTGATGGGAGAAGTACAAGAGGAAGGCCAAGGTTTGGGTGGATGGATGGTGTGAAGAAAGCTCTGGGTGATAGGAGGATAGATGTGAGAGAGGCAAGAGAGCGTGCTAGAAATAGGAATGAATGGCGAGCGATTGTGACGCAGTTCCGGTAGGCCTTGCTGCTTCCTCCGGTGCCTTAGATGACCGCGGAGGTAGCAGCAGTAGGGGACTCAGCAGTATGAAGCTTCATCTGTGGTGGAAATGTGGGAGGTTGGGCTGTGGCACCCTAGCAGTACCAGCTGAACTCGGCTGAGTCCCTGGTTAGGCTGGAGGAACGTAGAGAGTAGAGGTCCCCTTTTTGTTTTGTTTCTTGTTGTTGTCGGCTACCCCCCAAAATTGGGGGAAGTGCCTTTGGTATATGTATGTATGTATATATATATATTATATATGCATACATATATAAATAAATATACATACATATATATATATATATATATATATATAAATATATATATATATATATATATATATATATATATATATATATATATATATATATACTGTATATATATATATATATAAATATATATATATATATATATATATATATATATATATATATATATATATATATATATAATATATATATATATGAATATATTATATATATAAATATTATATATATATGCACATATATATAAATAAATATATATATATATATATATATATATATATATATATATATATATATATATATATACATATATATATATATATATATATATATATATATATATATATATATATATATATATATATATATATATATATATATATATATAAGGAAGTATAAAGTAACCCCACTGAAATATGCATGCTAAAAAAAAAGCTAGAAAACAGAGTCCTACTAAGTTCACTGCCTCTTCTTTAACGACTATTTTACTTAAGCTTCATCTTTCCTCAACAGGAATTATGTATGCAGTCTAAGTGGGTCCTGATGAAAAAGGAAAGGTCATGGCATAATGTCCTGAAGTTCTCTTGTGCTATGCCGAAAAAAGTTGAAATCTATTATACATTATTATACATTAGCTCCGACTGTCGATGGAATAATTATGCGCACACTGTCTCTAGTTTCAAAATATGCTTTTGTTTCACGTTTACGCTGTGAAATTATTCGTTTACATCTTCACTTAATAAAAACAGTATTGGTATTTTGATAAAATTCCTAAGCTCAGAATTGCTCACTTACGTTTTAATTTATTATCTTGGGTTATTAAAATTTATTTGGAGCTCCATTACCTTGGCAAATGATAATAATAATAATAATAATAATAATAATAATAATAATAATAATAATAATAATAATAATAATAATAATAATAATAATAATACACCCAAAGTTAAAGATCCCAGAAATAGACAAAGCAGAATAAAAGGAAAACCATCATAAAAGTAGTAAAGAGGAGGAAGTAAAATATCCAACGCATGTAGGTGATTCCGTTGAAATAATTAAGTCTCTAATGCCCTCCCCAACAAACCATAAGCTTCAATTAATGGAAAATACTGAAGCGTCTGGGCTCAATGATGGCTCTATTTTCTCCTCTCATTAGTATTAAACGAACAAGGATTTGAGTAAATGGTCAGATTTTAGTGGTTGTGGTGGCCGATGCGGTAACGTCCCCGACTGGTGAACACCAGACTGGGATTCCAGTCCCGCTCAAACTTGTTATTTCCTTTGGTCGCTGCAACCTCATCATCCTTGTGAACTAAGGATGTGGGTGTGGGGGAGACTATAGGTTTATCTGCTGAGTCATCAGTAGCCATTGCCTGACCCTCCTTGGTCCTTGCTCGGGTGGGAAGGAGGATTTGGCGCTGATCATATGTATATATGTTCAGTCTTTAGGGCATTGTCCTGCTTGATAGGGCAATGTCACTGTCCCTTGCCTCTGCCATACATGGGTGGCCTTTAAACCTTTACACCCCATTCGAATTACAGTAAATGTTTTGGCGTAGTTTGGAAGGCTCTTCGTGCTCAATGAAAAGAATTACGCATTGAACGTTTTATTAGGAGCAACCAGTTGATTACTCTTCAGATAGAATCGGTAGAAGTTCAAAAGTTAACTTGCAGCAAATGTTTTTTATGGAAGAACAGAAATTCTAATGTCGCTACGTACATAGTATTTATCTTAGTAGCCGTATTCGATAAACTACAGAAAATCGTGAA
>NC_090740.1:13582000-13595396 GCF_036898095.1 Palaemon carinicauda | reverse complement strand
TTCTTTGACCTCTTTTTAGCTCCCACTCCCCTTGCATTAGAAGTTCTTTGACCTCTTTTTAGCTCCCCCACCCCTTGCATTAGAAGTTCTTTGACCTCTTTTTAGCTCCCACACCCCTAGCATTAGAAGTTCTTTGACTTCTTTTTAGCTCCCACACCCCTTGCATTAGAAGTTCTTTGACCTCTTTTTAGCCCCCATACCCCTTGCATTAGAAGTTCTTTGACTTCTTTTTAGCTCCCACACTCCTTGCATTAGAAGTTCTTTGACCTCTTTTTAGCTCTCACACCCCTTGCATTAGAAGTTCTTTGACTTCTTTTCAGCTCCCTTACCTCAAGCATTAGAAGTTCTTTGACCCCTCTTTATAGCTCCCACACCTGTAACATTAGAACTTCTTTGACCTCTCTCTTTAGCTCCCACATTTCTAGCATTAAAAGTTCTTTGACATATATTTCTAGGTTCCATACTTTTACCATTAGAGGGTCTTCGATCTCTATTTTGAGGTGCCTTACTTTTAGCATTAGAGGCTCTCTATTTTTAGGTGTCTTACCTCTGGCATTAGAGGCTCCTCTTCGCTGTTCTCTCCTGTCATCTAGTTTTCAAGATCTTCTTTCATTAGATTATGTTTCTTTCGAGATTTCATTGTCTCTTTTCCTTAGTTCGTCAGTGTCCTTCTAGATTTCAAAAGAGATTTCAGTGCCGCGAGTCCTCATTCCGTCAGATTCCTCAGGGAAATCGAAGGCATTTATTCTTTACCTATCTGGGCAATAAGTATATAGACGAATACTATCGATTTCTCCGCATACACTATCATGGCAAAGTAAATGACGAGCAACATGATATATTTACCAATGTCTTCATGATATGTCCTTACTTCAATGGCGAATTTTGGGACAATCCTGTTGAAGAACTACACGTCACTCACCGTTCAGTTGAACCATTCTGCCTCCATCCTCATTCCCCGCAATCCGTTTTTGCACCGATACAAAGCCTCGTACTTTTTCCAAGAGTCTCCTTTAATAAGACATCGTCGCAAAAGGCCAAGCAAGTATCCTTCAAGGCGCATACATTATGATATTCAAAGCTCAGCTACCAACGGAAGATCCCGTGTCTTTCTCTAGGTCTGGTGATATAAAACGAACGATCGGCAACTTCGGCAGCAACCAAAACTATCTGTAGTTGATGGTGTTCCGAAGACGTAACACTAATTCTTACCGGCAGCTTCCTATTCCGCCAGAACGCGATCTCTGTGAGTTAAGTGAAATCCTTCTCCCAGTCATTAACTCATTTCCTCTTACTCCTATTGACGCGAAATTCCTTGGTTAGATTTCGCCAGCTACATACAGATCATGTGAGATGTTGGAGGCTATGTTTCAAAAAATGAAGATCAGGTCTTCAGAAGTCATTTGAAGCTCGGGGAGTCAGTTCAGTTCTGGAGTCATTCAGAAATCCATGTTAAGTATACGGCTATGTCCTTTGAAGACTTTTGGAAATTCGGGAAAGTTTTCTTTCGAGACCGTTCTGAGATTCCGATCTGGAGGCATTCAGAATTCCATGCTAAGTCTATGGCTATTTTTTCTGAAGCCATTTGGAAATTCTGGAGGCATTCAGAATTCCATGCTAAGTCTATGGCTATTTCTTCTGAAGCCATTTGGAAATCCGAGAAGATTTTCTTCCGAATTCTTTTAGGACTCGCGAAAAATTCCATTCTTGTTTTATAACAACAACAACAACAACAACAACAACAATAATAATAATAATAATAATAATAATAATAATAATAATAATAAACTACGTGATTTGATTTATGGATTTGAGTTGAAAAGTTTTGAAGACGCTAAACGCTCAACTTTGCAGTTTTAAGGAAACTTTAAGATACCTGGACGAAGGGCAATTGAGGTTTAAAGCAAAATGAATTGAAATAGTTGATTTTAGCTAAATTATTTCAGGTTTGGGATTTAGAACAATCTATTTCTGGTACGAATCGATATATATATATATATATATATATATATATATATATATGTATATATATATATATATATATATATGTATGTATATATAACTATATATATATATATATATATATATATATATATATATATATATATAGTTTATATATGTGTATATATACATGCATGTATATAAGCTTTTGCAGTATATGAATATTCTGTGTATATATGTATATTTATACGATGTATATATATATACATATATATACATACATATGCATATATATAATATATACATACATATACATATATATATATATATATATATATATATATATATATATATATATACTTACATATACATATATATATATATATATATATATATATATATATATATACTGTTTATATATATATATATATATATATATATATATATATATATATATAAAAAATATATTTATATATTATATGAATACAGTATATTTGCATGTAATGTACACACACACACACACACACACACACACATATATATATATATATATATATATATATATATATATATATATATATATATACATACATACATACATACATACATATATACTTTTTGTACATACATACATCCCTAAATACAGCAGCCTTCGTATTCTCCCAACTGTTTATACATGCAAAAGCAAATGTAAATACATATCACCAAGTTATGGCTTAACCTTGATATTTCATCGAGATTCCAGGTGTGGACAAGATATCTGTCCACAAACCACTGTACATTTTGTTCTTCAAAACCGAATAACATCTTGAAATCACGATCAAGTGTGGGTAAACGGGGCATGTATTGTTTAACATGCCTCACATTCACAAAATCTGCCATCGTGCTGAGAATCGGACAGAACAACCTTTCTCTTCGAACTGCAGTCTGCTACTGACCAGACTCAGCTTTTTCGAAGCATATGCTCTTTATATGAAGTAAATGGTCTTCTTTATGTATAACCATTTACTTTTATGTGAATATAAGGATATGCTTTTGCTCTAAAAGTAGAAGCTTTTGCTTGAAATGTATTTTGAATAGGAATTTAAAGAATTACGCAGAATTCCTTTGAGAGAATCCTGTATGTCTTGAATATCTGAAGCTCTTATGTGTCCTCTTAATACTGAGGATTATATGCATTTCACGCACGAAGGATTTGTAGTACACAAAAGAGAGAATTCACGACTTTAAGCAAATGCGACCTAAGAGAGATATTTCTATTTCGGTTAAATCCCAATACGTTAATGGCAATAACAATCCACTCAGTAAATCAAATATCTGTTTTAATGTTGTTAATGTTGTTAAAATATTCTACTTTAATTTTCATTACTTCTTATATCATTTATTTATTTCCTTATTTACTTTCCTCACTGGGCTATCTTTCCCTGTTGGAGCCCTGGGGCTTATATCATCTTGCTTTTCTAACTAGGGTTATAGCTTAGCTAGTAATAATAATGATAATAATAATAATAATAATAATAATAATGATAATAATAATAATAATAATAATAATAATAATAATAATAATAATAATAATAATAATAATAATGATAATAATAATAATGATAACATTACTCCCTTTGAGGCTCCAATCTTGTTTCCCACTCGAAAACATTTTTAATTTTTTATCAATGTTAATAATTCTATTTTTCAATCTAAAAATCCAATAAATGTTGTTCATTTGCGATGTAAATGTTCTTCAATTAATCATGAACACATCATAACAACGAAAAAAAAGACAAGATAAAAGCAAATGTAGCACATGACAATAAAAGAGTCATTTATTTTTTTTTAACTGAATGTTTGCATTTATCCTCATTAAAAGTTTTAGACTAAATTTCAAGGTCCCAAATGGAGTTCAGTCGGTTAATTGTCAGTGTGAATAAAGTGTCGTCTATAATATAGTAATCAGTAAACAGATATTTGTTTAAATGCTGGAATTAAGGTATACATTATTTTATCTCACGATTATACGATCCTATTCTTCATTAAAATATTAGTTTTTCTTTATTGTAAAGTTCCATAAATTCTTTCGACAGTTATCTTTCTCATTGTTGTCTTTTAATTATGTTAAGAATGTTAATTAAAATGCATCGAAAGGCTTTTGAACTCCAGTCTACGTGGGTGAGTCTATACGATAAAAAAAAAAGAAAAGGTTTTATGCTAAGAGCAAGTTCTACACCTTATATTACTGAAAAAACTAGAAAGTCATATATATATATATATATATATATATATATACTTTAAATCTAATCAATTTAAAGTATTCATCAAAAAGTCACGAGCACAGATGAGTACAATGTAAAAGTTGAAATAAAGGTGACCAAAATTTGCTTAGGAATAAATTAGGAATGAGACAATACTTTAAAAGTATAAGTGCAAACAAAGCTTCTTCACATTTTTTCTCCAAAATGTATTTAAACTCTGTATGTCTCATTCAATATAAAAGAGTAGTGTTCCCGAGAACGAAATAAAGCTAGAGGTACCTACCGTAGGGCGAAAATCTTTCAATTCATCTTTGTCAGAAGAGAGAGAGAGAGAGAGAGAGAGAGAGAGAGAGAGAGAGAGAGAGAGTGTGACAGACTTTCCTTCTCGGCATAAAGCTGAAGATGCCATTTGAAAAGGGGATTGCAACCTCAGAACAACGCTCACGATTTTTCATGGAAATTCGCCAATACATTTTCCAAGTTTTTATCTATGAGTAGTACCATTTTTTTCAATTCGAATAGTTGAGGCGAGAAAAAAAAATTTACACGCGTGAGTAGAAGAACGCAGTCCTCATACGACGAACAGCAAAATCCGTAACAATAGAATTCTCTAGAGTTCGCACATCACCATTATGTGCTGTCTCTGCATTTTCATTGAACGTTATCTTAGTTTTACTCATATTCATTTTCAGTCCTACATTTCTGCTTTCTCTATTCAAATGTTCTGTTAAAATTTGCAATTCCTCCTAGGTTCATATATCACCATTATTTGTTGTGTACATTTTTATTGAATTATCTTAGTTTTACTCATATTCATTTTCTGTCCTAAATTTCTTCTTTCTCTATTCAAATCCGTAATCATCTTTTGTAATTCCTCCAATAATACACTAAATAGGATTGTCATTTGAAAATCTTAATTTGTTAAGGTATTCCCATTAATGTTAATTCCTACATTTTCCCAATGTAAAAAAAAAGTATTCTAGCTACTGTGAATAGATACGGGTCAAATTAACTACATATATTTTCAAGTGTTCTAAAATAAGTCTAATCTGCTCCTTGTGCTTGAAGGGCTTTTTGTACTGCTGAAGTTTTGAGAGAAACAGAAGCTTTATTTTCCTCTATAAATGCTATACATATTGGTTTCTCATACTCTGATGATTTTCCCATTAGCTTTTTTTTTTTTTTTTTTTTTTTTTTTGCTGGTCAGTCGTTGATTACCTTTTTTTAAAGCCTGCCTGCTCTCTTGTTCATTAAAATCTAGTTGTCTTTTTATTCCACCTAATATGACCTTTTTGAGTATTTTATATATTAGTGAGAGTAAACTTATCGGGCTGTAATTTCTCAGGTATTTTGTGATAAATCTTTTTCCAAGCTGTATGTGTAGAGCAATGTTACAGACATTTTGTGCAAAGTTCAGCGAGTTCTATTACTATGATATCTCTTACATCTATTATTAAACCAATTGTCAGGCCATCTTCTCCTGCAGCTTTGCCTCTTTTCATACCTTTTAATGCTTTCTTTACTGCTACTGTTACTTTTTGCACCCGCACAGGTGTTTCATTATTACTATTGGCAGAGGTATTTCTCATATCACTATTGTATAGCATTGCATAGAAATCCTACGCAATTTTTACCACCCTGTCTCTTTTGTTGCTGATATTTTCATGTTTATCCTTTGAAGCTAATATCTGTTGGTACCCTGTTCCAAGCCTTCCTTTAATCAACTTGATGGTTCTTTCTTTATCTACCTATCTATCTATTTATCTATCTATCTATCTATCTATCTATCTATCTATCTACACACACACACACAAACATATATATATATATATATATATGTATATATATATATGCAGAGCAAAAACATTGATAAAAAACACGCGCACACACACACACACACACACACATATATATATATATATATACATATATATATAAATATGAATATATATATATATATATATATACATATATATAAATATGAATGTATATATATATATATATATATATAAATATGAATATATATATATATATATATATACATATATATAAATATGAATGTATATATAATTATTTATATATATATATATATATACATACATATATATATATATATATATATACTGCATATATATGTGTATGTGTGCTATATATTATTTACTCGCTATTCGTGAGAATTCATCTATAGCAAATAATTCCATAACATTAGTAGGATAGGGTTGTTCTACCATCAAATGTCTTAGTGTTTAAATAAAAGTTTCAGGATTAACGCACTAAGAGCAGTATTAACCTTCAGATAAATCATCAAAAACTTTGTTATCAGTATTGATGGATTTCTGTAAAACATCATAAATGGTAAAAATAGCATTATTGCAACTAAAACATTTTGGGAAGTTGAATTGATAAAGGATACAGATAATCATTCTTAGATAATAATATATTCAAACGTTATGCTAATCACCCAATGTTTTACAACCCTTCATCGAGCTTATGACCAACTTTTAGCTCATCCAAATGCTAGTGTCCCACTACCCTTCAGAATTATGTTATGGTGGTAATAAAATCATAAGGAATTGTTTACTTTCAATTCTGTTAGAATTATCGTTTCATACGTAGAATATGGGTAATGGAACTCTTTTCTGATTACTGTGCCTCCCTAAAAAAAAAAAAAAAAAAAAAAATCAATACGCTACGCACCTTCCTCCTGTAAAAACATAATTTATATGACGTGGTGAATCCCCAATATATCATCATAATTATCAAGGAGAATGATAGGTGATAATCGCTATCATGCTAAGCTTTAAAAATGTTATAATCACCTTCACCATTTCCATGCAATTCCTTTGGATTTGTGGTATGGAGTTGCTTCACTGAAAGTTGCATGTGAGCAGTGCAATACCGCAAGCATGTATGATCATACTTGTATACCAACGGTTCTACAAAATATCAATCCATATTGTACTTGGCTAGAATATATGAAGGAGAATTATGTGGCATTGAACAATTCGTATCAATATTACATTCATCGATTATAAATTATGGAATATATCTGAATACTCTTTATAAGTTTGGCCATATACTAGCAGATGCAATAAGAGAAAGAGAGAGAGAGAGAGGAGAGAGAGAGAGAGAGAGAGCGCGCGTGAGAGAGAGAGAGAGAGAGAGAGAGAGAGAGAGAGAGAGAGATGATACTTTCAATGTTTGAACAAAGCATATTCATTAATAACTGGATAGTACAAGAGGATTCTCTATCTCCTTCAATACAAGGAAATGAAAAGGGTGTAATTAAGCCCTTGCTCTCTCTCTCTCTCTCTCTCTCTCTCTCTCTCTCTCTCTCTCTCTTTCCATAATTCAAAGGCATTATTCAATTAGCTTTAATTCACGAAAGCTCCTCGCATATGTCAAAGGCATGAGAAGAGAAAGAGATTCGGTGCTCTTGGTGTAAAGGTGAGTTCAAGAAGCTAATCATTTGAACGGCACAGCTGAAGGAAACGTAATTAACAAAATACAGTTTCAACATCTTTAATTGTTGTTACAAGGTTTGGCGTCCTATGATTTGGAGGAAGTGTGAGATATAAACTGTCGGTACACTCACGTATGTACATCAAACATTTGCACATACACACACACACACACACACACACATATATATATATATATATATACTTATATCTATCTATCTATATATATATATATATATATATATGTGTGTGTGTGTGTGTGTGTCTGAGAGTGCGTAGTTTCACGATATCATTGGCTCGTGCGTCAAAGAAATATTCATATATAACTTATTGTATCTTCATTTGCGTAAGTTTGAAAGAGAATGGGACGGGGAACTTAGATATTCTACTGAATGATTAATTGTATAATGATTTCATATATTCTATCACTCGCTATTAATGCTAATTTTACAGATGGGCATATTTACGAAACTATTGTTTCATTGCTGATCAATATGCAATAAACGGTCAATTGTAGTCACTAGTTACATTCACTGATTAATTTAGATGTGATTTATTGACAGAACATATTTGGTAATTATTACGTTTCATTGGGTTGTAACTTCAACGAGATATATAAATCATGATCATTCTGAATTTCTTTATATAACTCTGCTAACCTACTTTTTTTGAAGAAAAAAATTATTGGTATATATATATATATATATATATACACACACACACACACACACACACACATATATATATATATATATATACTGTAAGTTAGTATATCTTGATTCATTAATCATAAAGTGTTGGCGAGGTATATCGACATTATAAGGTGTTAAGGTGTTTAAAGGCTTAAAAGCCGCTTATGAATGGTAGAGACAATGGGAAGTGACATTGTCCTACCAAGCTAGACAATGCCCTAGGGACTGACCATATATACAGATGATCAGGGCCAAGGCCCCTCTCCACTCAAGCTAGGACCAAGGAGGGTCAAACAATGGGTGCTGATGACTCAGCAGATAGACCTATAGGCTCCCCCAACCCCTCATCCTTAGCTCACAAGGATGGTGAGGTTGCAGTGACCAAAGGAACTAGCGAGTTTGTATGGGACTCAAACCCCAGTCTGGTGATCACCAGGCAAGGACGTTACCAACAGGCCACCACAACCAAAATATTATTGAATAATTTTATGATTTATGTTATGCTATACTGATAAATAGTTTTATATTATCATTCCTTGCCTTTCAAAAGTGTTTATTTGTAGAGATAAGAAACTGATGATATTAAGCTTGGAGGGAAGCAGTCGCTAATTATATTGAGGTTGTTATTACAGTATATGTTTAACGCTTCAATGATTTAAAATGCCTTTGGCTTTTGACTAGCTCTATAAATCTCCAGCTCCACTTGGTTACTTTTTTCATTGTTCAAATGTGTTAAAAGGAGCATTTTCGAGTATCTTTAATCTTTCATTGTCTCTGAGAGAAATAATCAGCTTACAGATAGTCATCTTTTGCTTGTCTAAGACAACAACAATAACATCAACAACAGCAACAACAACAACAAAAAAATGCAGTCATGTCTAGACCACTGCAAGACAAAGGCCTCAGACACGTCCTTATGTCTTGGGCACAAATCCCCGCACGAATTTTTTAGCCGTACGTGTCAGGGAATTTTTCAGTCGTAGCCATGAACTCCTGCGATGTAATTGGTAGTGAGTATGTTAAGTGTTCAGTACGGGTGAAGTACGTGTGACGTACTGCTGCAACAGAATATATACCCTGAAAAACCATGTAAATATCGTGCATTAGTACTAACGTCGTCCGGTCATTGTACTACACACCTAATTTTGCCGCAATTGCATCGTTCGGTGCACGCACGGACCAAGTATTCATTTCAATTCCGTACGACAAACGTGCGTGGCTCGTACTTGTGACGCAAGTTATACGCAAATTACACGTACGACCAATGTGCGGAGATCATGCCACAGAAAATCCTACGGCACATAAGTTGAACGTAAGTCAGACGTGCGTCCTGTCTGCGACTGCAAATTTTCTTGACTGCCGCAGAACATTTTAGTGAAGCGAGTGAAGATTCTGCGGCTGGTCTTACATTGCAGGAGTTCATGGCTACGACTGAAAAATTCCCAGACACGTTCGGCTAAAAAATTTGTACGGGGAGTTGTGCCCAAGGCCTAAATACTGAGCTATCACTTTTGTCTTTCAAAGACTGTCTACCACTGAAGGGTTGAGTCTGCCCTTACTTTGACTTTGAATCTTCTATCTCCAATCCCAATCTAGCCACACTGGCCACTGCGGATTGGTGATGGTGAAGTCTTTAGTCTGATCGTTCAAAGCAAACCAACCTAGTACTTGTAAATACCACGTCAATAAATTTCAATAGAATATATACGGAGTTATATCTTTTATATTTCAAAAGCTGTATACCTATGAAGGTTTAAGTATGCCCTTCCTTGGACTTTGAGCTCCTCTCTCCAATCTCACTCGTGTTGATCTTTTATTTGATATTCAAGAGAAAAATCCTGCAAAGGAAATTACTTTTCACAGTTTAATAATAAAAAAGAAATAAAAGAAAGAAGCCCTTTGGATTAAGCCCTCCTATTCAACTTGAACTCAAGTACCCCGCGATCCTTTTATCCCACTAACGAGATGTTTCGTGAATTTATTAATTTGCTTTCTTTTCATGCTTGGCCAAATTGACTTTTGGATACTTTTAATAAAGGAATATGCAAGAGGCAGGTATATTTGTTTTAATAAACTCGCCCGATAGGTCTTTTCTATATAAAATTCTCTTTCTATTCCCTTTTATTTCTAATGACCTAATGATACTCCTAAAACATAAATTGTAAATTTAAGACTTAAAAGGCACTCATGAATGACAGAGGCAAGAGACAGTGACATTGCCCTAGCAAGTAGTAAAATGCCCTAGAGATTGAACATATATTCATATGATCAGAGCCCAAGCCTTCTCTCCACACAAGCTTGGGCCATGGTGGGCCAAGCAATGGCTGTTGATTATTTAGCATTTAGATCTATAGACTACCCCATACCCTCATCCTTAACCCACAAGGATGGTGAGGTTGCAGCGACCAAAGGAACTAACAAGTTTGAGCGGGACACGAACTCCAGTCTGGCGATCACCAGTCAGGGTTGTAACCGTATAGGCCAAAACAAGCCTAAATTTCTACATACCTCTAAGACGTAAACCAATAATTTTACCTCATTATAAATATATAATATATATATATATATATATATATATATATATATATATATATATACATATATATATATATTACCCAAGTACAATCTTACAATTTTTGGGAATTATAATATCTCCTACCCTGAGCAAGATTTAAACTATTTTTCATAAGGCTACATTCTTGAAATATATACCATTCAATCTCCACTAATACGTATTTTCCTTGTAATAAATTATGATGGAACGTGTACCAAAATCATTTCATGAACATCATTTCACAGAATACAGAGCTAGATAATCATAACACTATTCACAAAGAAAATATACCAGAAATAAATATATGCATATTCCAAAAAAAAAAAAAAAAAAAAAAAAAAAAACAATCGTATACAACTATAGTTAATTTTCAGACCATTGATAGAAAAAGTAATGTCACAGTTGAATGGATTGATGGGAAACAAATCCACATACATTGGTTGAAATGACAGAGCTTCATTGCTATATATGCGAAAATATGATTTTTTTTTCAAATAAAGAGTTACCATTCAGTTTATAAGGTTTCATTTGCATACGAATGAAGTTTAAATTGAACGTATGTATGACTGATTACTGTGATTCTAATATTGGCATTGATTACATTACGGCAGATCAGTATCTAGTTATCTGATGGTAAATATTTTTTTTATATGTATTAAAAATAAATACTCGTAATAAAGATATTTTAGTATTATTTAATGGTAAAAAGAATGAACATGATATACATATCATTTGATTATTATTCTGATATTTAAATACGAACTTTATGATGTATTTTTTTTGTACATCACTGTGACTGGAATTTTTTTATATTTTATATTTATCAAAAATAAATACTCGTAATAAAAGAATTTTAGAATTATCGAATGGTAAAAAAGAATGCACATATTATAGACAACATTTGTTTATGATTCTGATATTTGATTACGAACGTACTGATATTTTATATTTTTTTGTCTGTTTGTACATCAGGGTCACTTAAATTTCTATATTGGACTAAAGAAATACGGTATATTTCATTATTTTCCTAATGTTAAAAAAAATGCGAATTATATAGATACCATTTTATTATAATTTTGATATCAAAATACGAACGTGGTGATATTGTGTACTTTTTTGTTTGTTTGTACATCCAGGTGACTTAGATTCTTTTTTTTTTATTGGTATTAAGACTAAAATATATCTTATTATTTTCATGAATAGGTTTATATAATCTAACATAGTTTTTTACTTTTGGATATAGACAAGAATAAGAGGAAAGTTTAAACATTATCTATGTAGCTATGATTAGATATTATATTTTGCTTATAACTTTATATAAGCTTTTCCTCAAATATTTATTGTACGTTTTGTACTTATCCAAAAATGTATATATTAGAAATAGTATATAGTTGAGATGGATATAGACAAAATTAAGATAAAATTTTAAACATTATCTCTTTTACTTAAACTTTATATAAGCTGTTCCTCAAATAATTCCTCTAATGTTTTGGACTTATCCAATAATCTATCCATCAGACATGATATATATGAGAGACTAGCTTAATGCCCTATGCCATAAATAAATAAATACTCAGAAGTTTAGCTCGTCTTTTCGTAATTTCCTTTCGGGAATTAAGGATTTTCATTCTCAATCTAAGAGACTGAATCAGGGTGAATGGTGATGAGAAAAATACATCATTTGGTCATGTATCCATCGTAATTATTATCTCCGCCAACGAAGTTAGAAGGAGGTTATCTTATATCCCATGTTTGTGTGTTTGTGTGTGTGTGTGTGAGCATCTTCCTGGCCAATATTTTAATCGTAGAGTAATGGAACTTGCAGAGATTAACTGCTGTGTAAAAAGGTGGCAATTATTAAATTTTGGAAGGTCAAGGTCAAAGTTCAAGATCACTTAATCATTGTCAGCTCTTTACCTGACAGTTTAAAACTTCTGCAAGTTTCATAAATTTTGGACTAAAGTGGAGGCCATTATGGTTGATGACCGTAATTTGACCTTTTGCTTGACCTTGAACTCGACCTTGACCATCGACCCTAAGATGTATTATTTGGCGTGGACTTCCATACACTCATATAATAACCAAATTTGAAGTCTCTGTGACAATGATGTACAAACCTATTGCTGATTACGTGAATTGGACATTTTGCTTAACCGTGACCTTGACCTTTGACCTTGACCTTGACCTTTGACCTTGACCTTGACCTTTGACCTTGACCCTCCAAAATTTAGTCATTTTTAGTTTTTTACAGAACAATTAATCCCTGCAAGTTTCATTTCTCTGTGATTAAAATTGTGGCCAGGGAGCTGTTCACAAACAAACACACACACTCACACATAATCAGGGGTAAAACATAATCTCCTTTCAACGTCGTTGGCGGAGGTAATAATAACGTAATTAAATGAATAAAAGTCAGAGGAAAATACATCACTATATAATTGGTAACATAATTGGGTAGTCTAAGTTTAATATCATCAAAATTGAAACGTTTATTGCATACAT
>NC_090740.1:13572000-13579500 GCF_036898095.1 Palaemon carinicauda | reverse complement strand
CGTAGGAGGTGATTGACGAGATACGAATTCGGGAAAGAAAAAGGGGAGCCGCTCCCAAGGCTTCCCTATCCCCCGATTCGTATGCGTGCCTGGCGCCAATCCTGGCGCCATCTGTATTCCTTGTAGCGTACACGAGGTCCTACAGCCCTTTCTTAGAAAGGCAAGGGCGGGTCCATCAGGACGACATGGCCATCTCAACCCAAAAATAGATTTTTCGCTTCGCTCAAAATCCGATTTTTGGGCTCAAGCCATGTCGTCCTGATGGAAGTGTACCAGAGCATTACTGTATCTGTGGATTCTCAGAACGTGCCGTACTCCCGGGAGGTAATTTTTTCCCGGTCGACTAGACCTAGAGACCTAAGATGTTACCGTTATACATCTTTTCAACTAACTATAAACTATGTTAGAGCTTCCTGCCCCCTACAGGAAGAGTCCTACTAGACTCTGGAAAAGTCTCGAAGAGTACATATATCTATGTATGAATACCAGGCAAGCTAATATAGTGGTCTCGCCCTATATTAAGTAAAGCATAGTTTGTAAAGGACCACTGCGTCAATATGAAATATCGACCAGTTTTCCCGCACAATACTTGTATTGGACAAAGGTTTTATATCCGCATAGGAGGAAAACCAATGCAACATAGCTTGCATAAAAGGAACAATTCTATTAGAATTATCCCAGATAAGGTACATAGAATGAATGCTCAATTATACCAATAAATTGACACAGGTGAAGGAGACGCAAGGTTCTCAAAGAACCAGATTATTGACAGGCAATAAATAGACAGGTTAACCACAATTATATATATATATAAATATATATATATATATATATATATATATATATATATATATATATATATATATTATATAAGAAGAGGATAACCCAAAACTTTAAGCATAAGTATGATAGTAAACAGAGCTTGTTTGTCTGAAAGAAAAAACATTAGATGCCACTTTTAAGATACCGAGGTATCAAAGTCATAAAAGCCTGTATTACAAATCAATGACATTAGCGTTAGAAACGCTCGGCACACATGTCTGCACTTATGCTAGGTTCACCTTTGGAAATGGAACAGTCTGGATGGGCAACACAGTGCCCTCACTTAGTTTGTAGTACAGTATGTAACTACACACTCACCCTGGAATTAATCGTCCCAATTAAGACCACTGTTCCTCGCAGAGTTAAACAGTAGGGTTAACACCGCGACCCACTGCTACCACAGATCTCTTTTAGTTCCTCTACTTGCTTCACATAGTGGCGAAAGAACACTCTGGAAGACTTCCAGCCAGTGTATGAACGCAGATGTTCAAAATCCATACAATTAAAGAAATTTAAGAATGAGGCAACTTTCCTCGGATCGTGACCTGCGGGTGTATTGTCAGGATCCGCTCTGCGAATAAAATATGTGATTTCGCTCTGAGTTGATTCAGAGATAAATTTGAGCCTGATGTTTCTCCCTGAATAGTTGACCACCCTTGAAGTCTGAAGTTCTATGTAGATAGACCTTTAGGCATTCTACTGGACATAGAGATGCATCTTCTTTCAGAGGGCAGATTCTCCAGGACCCTACCTGTTGGTGGGTAACTCATTCTTGGCGAGAAACGTAGGATCCGGAAACAGGTTCAGTTCTTCCCCATCCAGGAACTGAACACGACCTGCCTCTCTCGAGAGGCTACAATCTCACTAACCCTGGCCCCGGACGCGAGAAAAATAGGAAAATAACTTTTTGTGTCAAATCCTTTAACTCACACTCTTCATTGCTCAACAGAGAAGCGGAAATGAAGAACTTGTCTAAAGACCATGAAATGGGCTTTGGAGGTGCTGAAGGTCTGAGCCTAGCACAGGCTTTCGGGACTTTATTAAAGATCTCGTTACCTAGGTCGACCTGGAAGGCATATAGAATGGGTCTGTCAGAGCAGACTTACACGCTGAAATCGTGTTCGCTGCCAACCCTTGACCATGGAGGTGGAGAAAAAAGATAAACAGAAGTCTGTCAAGATCTCCTGCGGAATCTTCGCCTTGACAAAAGGCCACCCATTTTCTCCAAGATGACTCATATTGCCTTCTAGTAGATTTGCATTTATATTCCTCAAGGAAGTCTATACTGGCTTTCGAAATCCCGAAACGCTTTCTCACCGCTAGGGAGAGAAAATCATGAACTGCAGGGTCCGGGTTTTCTGTAATGAAGTGCAGACAGTTGACTTCTGGACTCGCTGGTCAGAACTGGATCTGGTAGTGGTACAAACTTCAGCTACAGTTCCAATGCCAGGAGGAACCACACGCTGTTCGGCCACTTGTGGGCCACTATTGCCGCTACCCTTTGAAGGATCTCAGTTTGTTGAGGACCCTCAACAGAAGGTTGTGCAGGAGGGAACAGATAAATCTTGGACCATCTGTTCCAGTCGAGGGACATCGCGTCCACTGCTTCCGCTAAGGGGTCCTCGTACGGGGCACGTACAGGGGCAACTTCTTGTTGTCTTTCGTCGCAAAGAGGTCTATCTGCAGTTCTGGGACTGATTCAGAATGAAGGAGAATGATCCTGCGTCTAAGGACCATTCCGACTATCGGTGTGAACCTGGATAGAGCGTCCGCTGTCACATTGCGGACTCCTTGAAGGTGAACTGCCGACAGGTACCACTTCTTCTTCTCCGCCAATCGGAAGACGGCCAACATCACCTGGTTGAGAGGTGGTGACCTCGATCCTTGTCGATTCAAGTATCTTACAACTACCTCGCTGTCTATTACCACTTTATGTGGAACGAATGACGCGGGGAGACATTCTTTAAGGTAAGGAGCACTGCCCTAGCTTCTAGAAAGTTTTAAGAGAAAGGTCTTGAATAGCCTGGACCAAGTCCCCTGGACTTTTTTCCGATGAGAGTGACCTCCCCATCCCTCCTTTGAGGCGTCTGAGTTAATCGTCACCGACGGGGGAGGGTGGCTGAAGAAGAACCTGACTTCTTTAGATGTCTGGCTTGGGACCAAGGCCTGAGAAGAGTACTTAGCCGAAGCGGCTGGTCTTCTCAGATCTCTTCACGCGTTTGATGCATAACTTCTCCAAACTCCGATTGCATCCTTTAGCTGTGCTCTTAGCACTGGGTCTGTCACCGAAGCAAACTGGAGAGAGCGCAGTACTCTCTCCTGCTCGTGTCTTGATATCCTTTTGGAATCTTGAAGTCTCTTGACAGAACCCCGCTATCTCCTTCCTTTTCTTCGCCGGGGTGGAGAAACGGTGTGACAAAAGGTCCCAGTGGATCTTAGCCACTGGAACTTTTGAGATGGAGAAAGTCGAGACTTTTTCTGTTGATCTTGAAGCCTAGGTACTCTAGGAACTGGATCACTTGACTGGAAGCTTGCAAGCATTCTGTCTCGGATTGCTGCCCACACCAACCAGTTCGTCCAGGTAGGCTACTACCTGAATTCCCTTTAGGCGAAATTGTTTGAGAGCTCGCTCGCAAGCTTCGTAAAAATCCTTGGGGCTATGTTTAGCCCGAATGGCATGGCTCCGAAGGCGTATAGTCTTCGTTGTAGCCTGAACCCTAGGTAGGGGGAGAGTCGATGGCTAATTGGAATGTGCCAGTAGGCGTCTGACAAGTCTATAGAGACGGAATATGCCTCTTGGGCAGTAAGGTCCTTATGTGTTGCAGTGTTAGCATTTTGAATTTGCAATTCACTTATGAACTTGTTAAGTGGCGACAAGTCCAGAATGACTCTGAGCTTTTCAGAGTCTTTCTTGGGAACACAAAACAGCCCTCCCTAAGAAATTGAAGGGCTTCACCCTTTTTCTCCAACCGTTCTTGAACGTACTCCGCCATAACGGGGGTGGAGTGTTGGAAAAACCGAAGGTACGGGGGTGGAGTGCTGTACCAGCTCCCGCCCAGTCCATTCTTGAGTAGGCTGTGGGCCCAGGGATCGAAGGTCCACCGATCCCGAAATTTCAGAAGTCTCCCTCCTACCGGTATCACCTCACTTGGACTGCCGTCCTGAGGTCTTGCCTTCCTGACCACGACCACCCCTGAATCCCCTTCCCCCTTGAGGGGCGTCTAGACGAGCCTCTGGCTGCTCCTCTAGGCTTTGCTCGAAAGGAAGTAGACTGCCCTTCGAACGCTGGGGTGAATGCCGTGGACTGTGTCGACACGGCCTGGGGTACCACTGAAAGGTGGTCGGGGTTTGTGCCACGATCTGGGGCACTGGGGGCAATGGCAATTGCAGTTGCTGTTGCTGTCTAAGAGGCTTGGCTGGCCGAGACGGTAGCCTAGTCCTCATAGTCTTCCTCTTTGGTTGAGGACCCTCATCTGGGGAGGACTTTCTTTTGATAGCCAGGCCCCACTTCTGGAGAAGGTTTCCTATTCTCCAAGGCGGCTTTATCAAAAACTTCTTTGACCAAGTCGGATAGGGAAAATAGGTCTTTTCCTCCCCAAATGTTGGAGGAGATTAGGTTTCTTTAGCTCGTGCCTCACCGTAGCCGAGGTAAACACACGAACTCCCTACAAGCTCTCCTTGCCTTGACGAAGCCATAAAGGTCCTTCGTCACTGTGGCCAGATGAGGCTTGGCCACTACCATGAACATTTCATGGACCTTTGGGTCACTTGCCATCGTCTCGAGAGTAGTCTGAAGAGACATTGAGGCAGTCAGTCTTTCTTTTGTATCGAACTCACTTCGCAAAAGAAAGTCAGACAGCTTAGGGAGGTCCTTGCCGAACTGACGTCCCGGCAATATCAGCCTCCAACTTTCCCACTGAGAACGTAAGACGGACGTCCTTCCAGTCTTTGTGGTCCATAAGTAGGGCCAGCGACAAGGGTTTACACTCCTCTAGGGAGGGGCAAGACTTGCCGGCCTCCGATTGCTTTTAGTACAGCCAGAAACCCTTTCTGTAAAAGGGGGAAGGCTCTAGTAGGCGAGGACACAAAGGAAGGGAGCCTCCTATTCAATGCAGCTACCTTTGAGTTAGAGAAGCCCCTCTCTTTCATCGAGATGAAAGTAGAGCTTGAGCCTTAGCATGGTCCATCGCTATGACCTCCTTCGGCTCTGTCTCCTCCTTTGAAGCTGGTTCCTTCCTCAGCCGGACATAATAGTCGGATATGATGCCTTGCTGGGCCAGAATTCCACCCTCCAGGGAACTGAGCCCAGCTTATCCGAGATGACGATCTTCCCAGTCGTCATCGGCATGTGCTCAGCATACCTCCATGGGTTAGCATCTGAGCACAAGGGAAGGTCTTTCACATTGAGATTTTCTGGGGCCCATGTGATTCGCAAGGCACCTGCATTCGCAGTTCCATTGCAGCCGCCTTCTCCTGATTCTCCTTCTGCATTTGTTGGATCATTCAACAATAGAAGAGAGGGCCTGTCCCAGCTCTACTGGGAGACCGGCCGATGTAGAGGGGCTTGAACTTCATCCTGGGCTTCTGCCAGGAGGTCTTCCTCCTGACACCCGTCCACATCAGATATCCTGTCATTTAGCTGGATGTCTTGCATCGCGACCGCGACTTCAGCATCCACCTGATCTGAACTTAGGGGATCTCCTCTTGAGGCTGGGGAATCACTGCATCAGCCGATGCCTTAGGGAAAAGATACGCCCTCATCTTCTCACTTGGAAGATAAGGGCCAGAAGTGTTCTTTTGGAAGCCCCTTACCCAGGTACGAAGCTTCTTCCTAGCTATTTAAATGTCTCATTAATCAGGTTAGTGCACACAGTACATACCTGAGGGTCCCAATACCGGAGATCATCCTTGGAGACAGCGTATGCTGCGTGTCTCCTACAAAACTCATGTCCGCAGAGGTTCTTGCTGCTGACATTACAGAACACTTCCCCACTTCGGAGTGTCCTTCTGTAAAGAGAAGAAATTTCCATGAGTATCAAGTGAACTATGTATCACTGGATATGCATAGTATAGCATAACAATTCAGAAGGAAAGACACACACTCGTGTTTCCCTCACAACCCATTGTTGCAGCCTTCCAGATAATAAAATCAAAAATGGTTTATCTCTTCTAGAGTAACCAATGCAAGGTTTCCAGAGGAACAGGTGGAGCTCACACCTAAGCAATGATTTTAAAAATCCTGGATAATAGACAGGGAAGAACTCAGCTTCCTATCTGAGGGCAACAGCAAAGGGATGTGCAAGAAAACACAATAGTGTAGAAGATACAGTGCTGTACCAAAACCTTTACTATAGTTTTCTTCTTACTGTATAATGCTATACAGAAGAATACTAGTACAGTATAGGGGGATGTGTGCCGGCCTGCCTTTGCCGGCCGGCACACACCCACAACTAGCTTTAAAGTATACTACTTAATAGCTATAGGGCGGCAGCACTCTGGTTCAAATGCCTGTGCCGGTCGGCAGCAACTGCCGGCCGGTAACAGCCAGTGTTGGCCGGCAATGGCTGCCGGCCAGCAACTACACAAGGTAGTACCCAGCTGCCGGCCACACTCTTGGTGACCGGCAGACAAGGACTGACATAAGCCGGCCGGCAAAGGTAAAGACCGATTGCCAGCCGGCAGCAAAAGAACCAGAGAACTATCCTGCCCCGGCTGCCGGCCTCATAGGCCGGCAGCCGGGACAGGTACAGCACTAGAAGAAAATAGAATGGATGCCGGGATAAGAGTGTACACTACCTCCAAGCCCGGCAACCGAAAGAGTGCATATAAGGAAGGGAGAAATTAATTCAGGCTTCCTTGACCAATGCCGTCCGGCTCTGCCGGCAGGCATGGATGAGGGGACCAAGAGAGGTCCGGGCAGCACTCGAAAACATAAGACCCTTGCCGGCCAGCAGCTCTGCCGGCCGGCAATGGGCTGAGTCAATTCCACATCCCAACCTATACTAGGTCCAGAAGTAGAACGACGTACAGTACAGTAAGGACCCCCTGCCGGCCAGCTCTGCCGGCCGGCAAGGTACAGTACAGTAATGGCTAGGCCATTACGGAGATAGAGGGGGAAGGGACAAGAGGGTCCTGCCAACCTTGCTTAGTGACAGATCACCCGCAGCCAAGAAACTTATCTTAGCCTAAGGGAGATCTAAGGGAAAAGGCCAGCAATACTTGCCAGCTTCCAGAGCACCAAAGCAAGGAAGGCGTTGCTACTCCCAAGGGAAGAACTTATCCTCCCCCGAGAACAGCAACAGGACTTAGTCTGGTCGATCACAAAAGAAGGAATCATTTAGAAACCTTCGGTAGTGACCTAAGGGAGCTAAGCTCCCTTTGTATGTGTTAGGTCAGCGAGGGGGACTCTGCCCCAAGCCAGACAACACAGACTCAGACTAAAAACTCTGTTGTTCTGTCCCCTCTTGAACCATAACTACAGGAACAGGAAGGTACAGTAACACCCTAGTATAGTTTTATCGAAAATAAATTCGGAAAAAACCACTTAGGATAAGCCCAAGGCTTAAACAGAGGGAAAGGGATTGCATACCTTCTCCGAAGAAAAGAAAGCAACCGGGGAGTATGATAAAGTATACTAAGGCTCCATAAGCAATTAGCCAAGGCACCAAGAGAATCGAT
>NC_090740.1:13565220-13571500 GCF_036898095.1 Palaemon carinicauda | reverse complement strand
ATTACAAATATGATATTTTGATTATAAAATAAATTTTTGAATATACTTACCCGGTGAATATATAGCTGCAACTCTGTTGCTCGACAGACAACTCTACGGAAAAAAACTCGCCAGCGATCGCTACACAGGTTGCGGGTGTGCCCAACAGCGCCATCTGTCGACCAGATACCCAGCTCTTATGTAAACAAAGACTCAATTTTCTCCTCGTCCCACTGCGTCTCTATTGGGGAGGAAGGGAGGGTCATTTAATTTATATTCACCGGGTAAGTATATTCAAAAATTTATTTTATAATCAAAATATCATTTTTAAATATTTAACTTAGCCGGTGAATATATAGCTGATTCACACCCAGGATGGTGGGTAGAGACCAGTAATATATGTTTACATTTTATGAGCTAAGAGTTTTTTATTTCATTTTAGAAGTTATCAAAATAACAAAAACAAAATAAATAGGTACCTGGTAAGGAAGTCGACTTGAACAATTACTCTGCCTTTTAAGTACGTCTTCCTTACGGAGCCTCGCGATCCTCTTAGGATGCTGATCGACCCCTAGGAGCTGAAGTATCAAGGGTTGCAACCCATACAACAGGACCTCATCAAACCCCTAATCTAGGCGCTCTCAAGAAATGACTTTGACCACCCGCCAAATCAACCAGGATGCGAAAGGCTTCTTAGCCTTCTGGACAACCCATAAAAAAAACAACATTTCAAGAGACAGATTAAAAGGATAAGGAATTAGGGAATTGTAGTGGTTGAGCCCTCACCCACTACTGCACTCGCTGCTACGAATGGTCCCAGTGTGTAGCAGTTCTTGTAAAGAGACTGGACATCTTTCAAGTAAAATGACGCGAACACTGACTTGCTTCTCCAATAGGTTGCGTCCATTATACTTTGCAGAGATATATTTTGCTTAAAAGCCACGGAAGTTGTTACAGCTCTAACTTCGTGCGTCTTCACCTTAAGCAAAGTTCGGTCTTCCTCACTCAGATGTGAATGAGCTTCTCGTATTAACAATCTGATAAAGTCTGACCAAGCATTCTTTGACATAGGCAAGGATGGTTTCTTAACTGAACACCATAAAGCTTCAGATTGGCCTCGTAAAGGTTTAGTACGCTTTAAATAGAACTTAAGAGCTCTAACAGGGCATAAGACTCTTTCTAGTTCATTGCCTACGACCTCCGATAAACTGGGAATATCGAAAGATTTAGGCCAAGGCCGAGAAGGCAGCTCATTTTTGGCTAGAAAACCAAGTTGCAGCGAACAAGTGGCTTTTTCCGACGAAAATCCGATGTTCTTGCTGAAGGCATGAATCTCACTGACTCTTTTAGCCGAGGCTAAGCATACCAGGAAAAGAGTCTTAAGAGTGAGATCTTTCAGGGAAGCTGATTGTAACGGCTCCAACCTGTCTGACATGAAGAATCTTAGTACCACGTCTAAATTCCATCCAGGGGTAGCCAAACGACGCTCCTTGGTGGTCTCAAAAGACTTAAGGAGGTCTTGCAGATCTTTATGTTTGGAAAGATCTAAGCCTCTATGCCGGAAGACCGATGCCAACATGCTTCTGTAGCCCTTGATAGTGGGAGCTGAAAGGGATCGTCCTTTTCTCAGGTATAAGAGAAAATCAGCTATTTGAGCTACAGAGGTACTGGTCGAGGATACAGAAACTGACTTGCACCAGTCTCGGAAGACTTCCCACTTCGATTGGTAGACTCTAATGGAAGACGCTCTCCTTGCTCTAGCAATCGCACTGGCTGCTTCCTTCGAAAAGCCTCTAGCTCTCGAGAGTCTTTCGATAGTCTGAAGGCAGTCAGACGAAGAGCGTGGAGGCTTTGGAGTACCTTCTTTACGTGTGGCTGACGTAGAAGGTCTACCCTTAGAGGAAGACTACTGGGAACGTCTACTAACCATCGAAGTATCTCGGTGAACCATTCTCTCGCGGGCCAGAGGGAAGCAACTAACGTCAACCTTGTCCCTTCGTGAGAGGCGAACTTCTGCAGTACCTATTTGACAATCTTGAACGGTGGGAATGCGTAGAGATCCAGATATGACCAATCTAGGAGGAAAGCATCTATATGTATTGCTGCTGGGTCCGGGACTGGAGAGCAATAGATTGGAAGCCTCTTGGTCAGCGAGGTTGCAAAGAGATCTATGGATGGTTTACCCCAAGTGGCCCAAAGTCTCTTGCACACATCCTTGTGGAGGGTCCATTCGGTTGGAATTACTTGCCCTTTCCGACTGAGACAATCTGCTATGACGTTCAAGTCGCCTTGGATGAACCTCGTTACTAGGGAGATGTCTTGACCTTTTGACCAGATGAGCAGGTCCCTTGCGATCTCGTACAACGTCAGTGAGTGGGTACCTCCTTGTTTGGAGATGTACGCCAAGGCCGTGGTGTTGTCCGAGTTAACTTCCACCACTTTGCCTCGAAGGAGAGACTTGAAGCTTTTCAAGGCCAGATGTACTGCCAACAGCTCCTTGCAGTTGATATGCATGCTCCTCTGACTCGAGTTCCACAGTCCTGAGCATTCCCGACCGTCTAGTGTCGCGCCCCAGCCCACGTCCGATGCGTCCGAGAAGAGAACGTGGTTAGGAGTCTGAACAGCCAGGGGAAGACCCTCTCTTAGGTTGATATTGTCCTTCCACCAAGTCAGACAAGATTTTATCTTTTCGGAAACCGGGATCGAGACCGCTTCTAGCGTCTTGTCCTTTTTCCAGTGAAAAGCTAGATGGTATTGAAGAGGACGGAGGTGTAGTCTTCCTAGTGACACAAATTGTTCCACGGATGACAGCGTCCCTACCAGACTCATCCACAGCCTGACTGAGCAGCGTTCCTTCTTCAGCATCTTCTGGATGGATAGCAGGGCTTGATCTATTCTGGGGGCTGATCGTCTTGTTGTTCAGCAACGTCCTCATCAGAGGGTTCCTCATCCGAAAACTGATGAGGAAACGGCAACGGAGTGGGCAACGTCTGGCTCGCTGAGTCCGATCGCACTGGTGCATGCGTGACGGAGCCGGACGCAACATCATGGAACTGCTGCACAGTCTGTGAACTGTCAACAACCATGGGTGCGCGAGGAAGCACAGCGTCAACCCGAGACTGTCTAGACCGTCCGGGTTGTGCAGTCAACACCCTACCGGGTTGCTGAGGTTGACGCACTGCGTCAAAACAAGTCACCTCTGCTGGTTGTTGAACATCCTGAACGTCAACAACCACCTCCGAGCGTCGCTTAACGTCAACGTGCGGCTGGCAACCCACACTGGGTCGCATCGGTGGAGGAACCACCTCAACTGGCAGATGCGAGTAGGTTACCTCAGCGTCAACAGGGTGCACAACCGACCGGTTGGAAGGTTGTTGGCCAGAAGGTTCGGTAGCAACCTTCTCCGCATTAAAGTCCTCTATCAAGGACGCAAGCTTGGACTGCATGTCTTGCAGCAAAGCCCATTTAGGGTCTACGGGAGCAGGTGCGGCAACAGACGGGGTTAGCGACTGAGACGGTACCGCTTTCCATCCCTGAAAGCATTGTTTATGCATGACATAATTGTACAGCAAAACTTCAAAGGCTCGAAAACAGCTGTGAAGTTGACCTGTAAAAAACTTGGAGCGTCTCCTGGCCAGGCGCCAGGGAGAGTCTACGAGATTTGAGAAGTCTATCTGGGCAGAGGCATGAACTCCCAAGCCGAGAACTTCTCTCGTGTCATATCAGACTCTCGCTCTATAAGCCAGTTTAAAAGAAGGGAAAGCAAAGGCTGTATCCCCCAAACTCCTCCTGGTGAAAAACCAGTCGCCTAGCCAACGTAAAGCTCTCTAGGAGAGCGAGAGAGCACTAGCTTAAAAACAACGGCTTCGAAGTAGCTAGGCCTAGTGTAAGCTCTGACGTTTAGGCGAACGAGGAGCAGCAGTTACAAAAAGATCCGGACAAAGATCCTTAAAAAAAATCATCATGATTTAATTAAAGTCCATAGGGGGCTAAGAAGCTTTAGGCTCCTCTCCATCTGACAGAGTCCACAAGGGAATATCAGTAGGAGGGGGAACAGCAACTTCCTCATCTACAGGAACCTTGTCCGATAAAAGCTGAGTCTCAAGCAAGGGAGAGACCTACCGTGGTGGCAATGCTTTACAAGCAGAGTCCACACTCACTGGTGCATTAGTAGCGGACCAGAACGCAACGTCATGTAACTGCTTGACAGTCTGTGAACTGTCAACAACTGAACTGTCAACCACAACAGGTGCGTGAGGACGCACAGCGTCCACTCGAGACTGCTTTGACTGCCTAGACTGAGCAGTCAAAACAACTCTAGAATGCGGAGGTTGACGCACAGCGTCAAAACAAGTCAACTCCGATTGTTAGTGAACGTCTTGAACGTCAACAGGAGCATCAGCAAGTGGCCTAACGTCCAAATGCGGCTGAAAAACCACACGAGACCGCATCGAGTGTGGTTCTAAACAACCTGAGTGACGTGACTTAGCTACGCCAACGTCAACAGTAAGCACAAAGGAACGTTAGGTTGGTTGAAAGCCAGGATATCGATGAGATAAACGGCTAGACTCAACGGACTAATCGGCAGAATAGTCTTCCATAAGGGAGGCAAGCATATTCTGCATGTCTTGCCATACAACCCATTAAGGATCAACGGAAATGGTTGTGGTAAGAGACGAGGGTAACGTCTGTGACCGCAACACTTTGCCAACAAAAAAGACTCTCGGAGTCTGTGTTACGCTTTTGTTAGCGGCGAGCAGTTATCCGATGACTGCATAGGGTCAGAGCTGTCCTAATGGCTGTAACCAGGACGCTGGACCTGTCCTGAAAGGACTGACTTTCGCTTAAGGGCTTCGAAACCTTGTGACAGGTTTCTTATGCGAAAAGCCTTCGGATGACGAGGAGAAAAAACGTCTCTCTCGTCTTAAAGTAGGGGAGATTTTGGTAAGACACACCCGATACCATAGAGGGAAACGTCTGTTCGTTGATCAAGGCCTCTCGAACTCATAAGTCGTTCGACATTACTTCTCTCCTGGGCTTGGGAGCATGCAAGAGGTCCCGGACTAGGTGAACGACAGGCACGAACAGACGAACCCTCGGACGCAACACTGTAACACTTTGCGCATATCACTTTATCACTTCGATTTTCTGTTTTGCACTTATTTCACTGAAATCGAAACTTTTACTGATTTCTACCTGAAACACGCAATTCTACCCTTTCTCCTGGCCATTAAAAGGTAGTAATTGCGAAATCAGTCGAATAATGCAAGCTCATTAATACCAGCAAAAAACAGAAAACATATTTTAAGATAAAAAATTCAGTGGCTGGGAAAGAGACTAAACACTAGTTCATATAAACTACGTTTTCAATCTCTCACCGCACATAGCCTGGGGACGAGAATAAAAAACTAAAAACGTTTTATCCTTCCTCCCCGTACAGAGACTAGGGACGAGAGTAACTCGAGAACAACGTTACCCGCTTGAACGGAACGTTTTCTCTCCTCTCTCTCCCTCCGTCTCTATCTCTCTCTCTCTTTCTCTCTTGATTTCGAACGTAAGAGAAGAGCCCAATTATATCTCGTCAAAAAAACATGTTATTTGACTAAAGGAAAAAACTGAAAGGTTTTTCAAATAAAAAGTTCCTTTAAAATAGAATTTAAAACATTTAAGCTAAGAAAGAATGAACAAAACGTCAGAATCGATTTACTCTTACTGCAAAGTGAAACCGTGATACACTCTCTCTCTATCGTAACGATAGAGCGCATGTTGAACGTCCTGAACGTCAACAACTGCGTAGCATAAATAAACTAAACGTTAGTTCATCTTTGAAAACAGTACGAAGACTATCAAAGAAATTCTTTCATAAAATATTAAATTTAAAAAGTTTTAAATCCTTAGCTCTTTAAAAGCTATTTACGATATAAAGGGCTCAACGTTGATTAACTTCGGTTTCCAAGTTAGGACCGCCTACTCTCAGGAAAGGTCGCATATAAACAAAACATTAAAATTTATTTTTATTGTTTATAATAAATGGAAAGTTAATCGAAGAGGCCTAATAAAGGCGGCGAGATATAAAATATATAGAGGAAAATCTATAAATAATTTATAACGTGATAAGATAATTACTAAAAGCCTAAACACACTTCCGTCTAAGGGAAGGGTCGGCCATTTAAAAGTGAAAGAAAGTCCATACTCTCTTTGTCACCATAATTAAATCTATCCAAAACGAGTTCAAGATTTAAGATGAAGATAAAACACCTGCATTTCGAAAGCTCAAAACCAGAATATAGTACTTCACCAA
>NC_090740.1:13557720-13562720 GCF_036898095.1 Palaemon carinicauda | reverse complement strand
ATGTCAGCTGGCATTCCAGCACGTCAGGAGGGCTGTTGTCAGCAAGCTGAAATTGAAATGAATCTAGTGCAAAAGGCATGGATTTTTTAATAAATTATATAGGATAATGGCATTGGTTGAAATTATACGAGAGATTACTCGATTGCAATATGTGGATGAGATCATGGTGAGCGGTAGATGGAGATGGTTTGGGCATAGTCTTTGCACTCCCCGATAGAAATTAGTTCACCAAATTTATAACTGGTCTCCAGAAGGTATTAGAAGAGTTGGAAGACCCAGGCCTACATGGCTGAGGACTCTGAAGCGTGAAGTAAGAGATGTTGAATGGTGAAGTATTGATTTAATAGCTCAAGATAGAGACGACTGGGGAAATGTAACTGAGGCCTTTGCGTCAATAGGCGTAGGAGGAGATGATGGTGATGATAATGATGATGAATGCCATAGGTAATTGATCTTTGAATTTTACATTTCTGGCTCTTAATGGAAGGAAAATACGAAGTTAGTCCTCAACAAAAACTATGACAATAGTCTGAACTTTTGATTTTAATGCATCTGCTATAGTTTTTTTTTTATTTCATTTACTATTATTGTTTCCCATATATCATATTATTCCTATCTTTTATTCCTTTATACAATTTTCTTTTAATCTTATTACCTTAGTTAATTTTCATTATTCAGATGCCTCTTTCTCCTCTCTGTTTAAAAATTTCTCCTATTCCTCGCAATAAAAGTTTTCATTATTTTCTCCATCTCTCTTTCTCTTTATATTTACCATACATGTTAATAATCTCCAATCCATCTTTCAATCTGTAACACACCTCTAAGAGCAAACCAATACTGTCTTTAATAGTTTGCTTCTCAAAACATCTTAAAGATCACTTGGATTCATAAATTATATTAAGTTGATAAAACTTAAATGTTTTGTTATAAAATGCATATCGCCTCAACTGAACTACTTTCTCTCTAGCAAAGCTAAATTGTAACTCTAAGATTTAGAAGGAAACACAATGAGCTTATCTTCTGTCAGCAGCATAACGACAGGTTCTAAGAGGACTCTTGGAATATGCAGGTGCTCAAGAGACGCTGTATTTACTGATGACACTCCTTTTACGTGTAGCGTGGGATTATTCTGAGAACAAATTATTTAGTCTGCACTTACAAGAAAATTACATATGTTAAACTTCGTTTCCTTCTACTCCTAGGCTTTTAATATATATATATATATATATATATATATATATATATATATATATATATATATGTATATATAGACATATATATATATATATATATATATATGTATATATATACATATATATATATATATATATATATATATGATATATATATGATATATATATACATATACATATATATATATATATATATATATATATATATATATATATATATATATATATATATATATATATATATGAATCTAATGCCCCAAATAGTTTGGAAAAGAAAAGGGGGAGAGCTATGACTCTTATCCAACTTCGTAAATTGAAGAATGCGGAAATATTTTTACTCAAGATTTAAAAGAAATAAAACAGAAATATCTATTCAATGCTTACATGCTTAAAAAAATATAATTGCCTACCCGCTAATGAAAAGATTCTTCGGGCCACTAGAAGTTGATGGTTTTCCCAGTCTTCGTCATCATCAATCATCAAGGCTTAAGATATAACCACTAGGTAATCCTCGCAACTGCCTTTGCCTATGGCTACTAAGAACCTGAATACTACTGGCTGTGCAGGCATGCTTCAGCTTAGCTTTAGATATTGCCATGAGAAGGGGTTTCAATAGACATTACTCTGTACACCAGCAGCTGACGGGATTTATTCTGCCATTTTTCCTCAAAAATTCACAAACAACAAATAGAAAAATATGTTGAGTGAGGTTATATCTAATTAGACACAGGAATCTTACTATCACTATTTATCTCATCAGGTGTCGTGTGACTTACGACACGGCTGGATCCGTGAAGTTGCAGTCACATAGGGACAATACGGGATTTAGAACACACAGGGGTCATACTGACACGGAATTTATAGGGCAACAGGGAATTCCACTGGCTTTATAGAATTCACACTGATTCAGCCCACAATCTCTTCCAACAGAAACTAATTGAAATTCTTCCTCCCTTGACTTTATTATCAAACCCTGCAAAAAATTCTTTTTTAGTACTTACCTTGTATTGTTGATCACCATCGGTGCTGTTCCTTAGCTTCAAGCAAGTTCCTGACTTTCGCTTTTTCACAATGACTTCCATTCTTGGAAAGAATCTTCGTGTGGGCTACCAAGGCAGACACCTCTCCTTGTCCTCTAAGCTTGGATATGACCCCCTTCATAGCTCTTTTGGCTGGGTCAACGGGGCACCATTCAATGGCATTGGCTTCCTTTGGGTAGCTGAAGGATTAGAAAGGGTTGTGAGAGTTTGGGTAAGAAAAAAGGTCAGCCAGAAACAATGACATACTATGGATTTAATCTACATACGATGTTGATTTAAGGAGCAAGAACTAGATATATAACTAATAACGTAGGAAGTAATAAGAGATACAAAACACTTTTCAACATAGAAATACAAGCATGAAAATATTTTTTTTCATAATATACAAACAATTAGAGATATGGTTCACACATCACATTATATATATATATATATATATATATATATATATATATATATATATATCTATATATATATATATATATATATATATATATATATATATATATATATATATATATAAATGTGTGTGTGTTGCAGGTGACTTTTGCAACAATTCAAAGACAAATGCACTGTAATGTAACATAAACAAAAATTCTTTTGAAAAAACGTTCATCAAATTTTCTTGCCTGACAAAACTTTCCTACTTTTCCTTTTGGTTTCTACAAATAACAAATATTAAAAAATATATTTATTTTGGCCTAATTTTATTATTATTCATCAATCATGCTTACCTAAACTTTAATTAACTTGAAGTTTTCAATGTTGAGAGGAAGGTAATAATGGTAAACGGTTGATTTCCTACTCCAAATGTATGGCCTTTTAGGTACATTTTTGACAAATGATTTTCATCTTAAGTAAGGAGATCTATTTTATTATTCAATAACTATAGGCTGATTCACACTGCACCGTCACGTCACATCACGTCACGTCATGTCATAATATTCTTGGAAAGAATCCGTGCCGTGACGGTGCGGTGATGTGATGTTACGGTGACGAACCGTTTAGTGTGAACACGGTAAATCCTTTATATGGAAGAATTTTTAACCGAATGATGATGTGACGTCATGAATAGCGTGAATACATAGCACGGTTGGCAGAACGGTAATGTGATGTGATGTGATGTGACGTGATGAATAGTGCGAATACATAGCATGGTTGACAGAACAGTGACGTGACGTGACATCACGTGATGTGATGTGACGTGTGATGTGAAGTGAGGAATAGTGTGAATACATAGCACGGTTGGCGGAACGGTGATGTGACGTGATGTGATGTGACGTGTGATGTGATGTGACGTGATGAATACTGTGAACACATAGCACGGTTGATGGAACAGTGACGTGATGTAACGTGACGTGATGTGATGTGACGTGATGTAACGTGACGTGATGTGATGTGAAGTGACGCAATGGATAGTGTGAATACATGGCACTGTTGACGTGACGTGACGTGACGTGATGTGACGTGACGTAACGGTGCAGTGTGAATCCGCCATATATTGTTGGAAAGAGCTCTCTAGCTTACTCGTGTACCATTAGACAAACAGCTCCCAGGAAAGTTGGAAAAAAGTGGGAAAAACATGTTTTCATAAAATGGATATGTGATACTTTACCGGAATTCATTGGGTGATAGGAATAACTTTCATATATATCATGCAGTTTCAATAAATAACTAAGAAATATATACATCACTTGTTTAATGTGTTGGAAATGTTAATCAAATATAAATATATAGGTTAATATATATATATATATATATATATATATATATATATATATATATATATATATATATATATATATATATATATATGTATATATACATATATATACATACATATATATAAATATATATATATATATATATATATATATATATATATATATATATATATATATATATATATATATATATATATATATATATACTGCCATATGAATAAAATAAACACATGTACTCACAAACGAGGCCATTATGTTTTATGATACGAGTTGAGATATATATTATTTGAATATACAAAACTTATTAATATATATGATAATTAAAATAATATAGTTGCAACATAACCTTTATACCTTTATGGGATATTCCTCGATGAAATCTAAGGATAAAAAGTAATCTTAGGAAATATAATGCCAGAATATTAGGAATTGCATTGAAATTTATTAAATATAATTTGAAAACATTTCACTCTTAATAATGAAGTTCATTATTCTGGGATAAATGTGTGTTATCTAAATTGGTTTAACCTAAATAGAGGGAAATTAACGTCGGTCTAAGTTGATTGGGCTAAGCCAGAGTGATATGTAACTTAGGGAGATATCAGGGTAATGTTCAAACACACTTCACAGAAAATCATCTCGTTATTGGATATTTCATGGATTATCAAGCGGGGTCTCTGCCAGAAATTCAGGGAATATTAGTAATGTTTCAGGGATTTAGGGACTTTGACCAAAATTAGGACTTTACTCTCTACCTAAATATCTGTAAAAATTAATTAGATATGAAAAAAAAAAATATAGATATAAATGTATTTGACGTTTATAATTCTACTTTCAATGCTTTAATATTTGATATTAATCTTTGGGCAAAAATATTTCACTATTTCGTTTGCCCTGGGAGAAAACGTAATGATTATTAAAGGTTGTATTTTTTTTTTTTTGTAAAGATGAGGCCAGCGAATGGTTCAACAAATGACTAACATAAAATCTGAAAGTTTGGAAACTTTTTCATTTCAGCATTTTATTTATTACGGATATGTTTT
>NC_090740.1:13540220-13555220 GCF_036898095.1 Palaemon carinicauda | reverse complement strand
ATATATATATATATATATATATATACATATATATGTATATAGTATATATGTAATATATATACATATATATAGTATATATATAAATATATATATATTTATATACATGAATGAAAATGTGTATAAAGCCAAGTAATTAGAATTTTCTTTCTCTCTTATCTCCCTTAGTATTTTTCCCAAGTAAAAAAAAAATGAATGCCTAGTGAATTCCAGTTCTACACTTGCTCAGGCATAGTTAAGAGAACTCTAACCCCTTTTCAAGCGAAAACTCAACAACAATTACCGAGAACACGTCGACGTGAAAACAGCATTTTCGTGTCTCCACCAGCACAGCTCTGCACATCTGCAACCGACATTTCTATTAAGGTTTCTCATTCACAAAGCGACAAACAAATATTGCACTTGGGCCCACTAGTTCCCGAAAGCATCCGGAGCAGGCAGTGGAAGGTGGAAGAAGACACCATCTTCAAACTTACTTTGCAGCCATTATTTTTCGGCTCTTAGGCCGATGGGGGGAAAGTAGGGGTCTGATAGATTCAATGTTAATGCAATCAGTTATGCAGGTTTCTGATATATTAAAGTGTAACAACAGTTATGCGTTGGAGATCGATGTATATATTCAATCGATGTATATATATATATATATATATATATATATATATATATATATATATATATATATATATATATAAATATATATATATATATATATATATATATATATATATATATATATATATATATATATATATATATATGATTATAATTATATATATACATATACAGTATATAATTATATATATATATATATATATATAACGGATTTTGAGCGAAGCGAAAAATCTATTTTTGGGTGAGATGGCCATGTCGTCCTGATGGAAGTTCCTATAGGGTAGCTTCCTAGGGTATATTACAACTACGGCGATATTCCCAGAGAATTTACCTTAAGGTACCAGAATTCTAACTCCTGGAGCGAGTATCCCTCGTGAAGGGATATCGCGACATATTAGAGGACGTATTCTAGACACGTCACATGGCAATCTACGACCTGAACAGAGATTTCGTCTCGTAGGAGGGAGATTGACGAGATACGAATTCGGGAAAGAAAAAAGGGGAGCCGCTCCCAAGGCTTCCCTATCCCCCGATTCGTATGCGTGCCTGGCGCCAATCCTGGCGCCATCTGTATTCCTTGTAGTGTACACGAGGTGCTACAGATACTGTATGTAGGGAGGGGTCCTACAGCCCTTTCTTAGAAAGGCAAGGGCGGGTCCATCAGGACGACATGGCCATCTCACCCAAAAATAGATTTTTCGCTTCGCTCAAAATCCGTTTTTTGGGCTCAAGCCATGTCGTCCTGATGGAAGTGTACCAGAGCATTACTGTATCTGTGGATTCTCAGAACGTGCCGTACTCCCCGGAGGTAATTTTTTCCCGGTCGACTAGACCTAGAGACCTAAGATGTAACCGTTATACATCTTTTCAACTAACTATAAACTATGTTAGAGCTTCCTGCCCCCTACAGGGAAGAGTCCTACTAGACTCTGGAAAAGTCTCGAAGAGTACATATATCTATGTATGAATACCAGGCAAGCTAATATAGTGGTCTCGCCCTCTATTAAGTAAAGCATAGTTTGTAAAGGACCACTGCGTCAATATGAAATATCGACCAGTTTTCCGCACAATACTTGTATTGGACAAAGGTTTAATATCCGCATAGGAGGAAAACCAATGCAACATAGCTTGCATAAAGGAACAATTCTATTAGAATTATCCCAGATAAGGTACATAGAATGAATGCTCAATTATACCAATAAATTGACACAGGTGAAGGAGACGCAAGGTTCTCAAGAACCAGATTATTGACAGGCAATAAATAGACAGGTTAACCACAATTATATATATATATATATAAGAAGAGGATAACCCAAAACTTTAAGCATAAGTATGATAGTAAACAGAGCTTGTTTGTCTGAAAGAAAAAACATTAGATGCCACTTTTAAGATACCGAGGTATCAAAGTCATAAAAGCCTGTATTACAAATCAATGACATTAGCGTTAGAAACGCTCGGCACACATGTCTGCACTTATGCTAGGTTCACCTTCGGAAATGGAACAGTCTGGATGGGCAACACAGTGCCCTCACTTAGTTTGTAGTACAGTATGTAACTACACACTCACCCTGGAATTAATCGTCCCAATTAATACCACTGTTCCTCGCAGAGTTAAACAGTAGGGTTAACACCGCGACCCACTGCTACCACAGATCTCTTTTAGTTCCTCTACTTGCTTCGCATAGTGGCGAAAGAACACTCTGGAAGACTTCCAGCCAGTGTATGAACGGAGATGTTCAAAATCCATACAATTAAAGAAATTTAAGAATGAGGCAACTTTCCTCGGATCGTGACCTGCGGGTGTATTGTCAGGATCCGCTCTGCGAATAAAATATGTGATTTTCGCTCTGAGTTGATTCAGAGATAAATTTGAGCCTGATGTTTCTCCCCTGAATAGTTGACCACCCTTGAAGTCTGAAGTTCTATGAAGATAGACCTTTAGGCATTCTACTGGACATAGAGATGCATCTTCTTTCAGAGGGCAGATTCTCCAGGGACCCCACCTGTTGGTGGGTAACTCATTCTTGGCGAGAAACGTAGGATCCGGAAACAGGTTCAGTTCTTCCCCATCCAGGAACTGAACACGACCTGCCTCTCTCGAGAGGCTACAATCTCACTAACCCTGGCCCCGGACGCGAGTGCAAAATAGGAAAATAACTTTTTGTGTCAAATCCTTTAACGCACACTCTTCATTGCTCAACAGAGAAGCGAAATGAAGAACTTGTCTAAAGACCATGAAATGGGCTTTGGAGGTGCTGAAGGTCTGAGCCTAGCACAGGCTTTCGGGACTTTATTAAAGATCTCGTTACCTAGGTCGACCTGGAAGGCATATAGAATGGGTCTTGTCAAAGCAGACTTACACGCTGAAATCGTGTTCGCTGCCAACCCTTGACCATGGAGGTGGGGAAAAAAGATAAGCAGAAGTCTGTCAAGATCTCCTGCGGAATCTTCGCCTTGACAAAAGGCCACCCATTCTCTCCAAGATGACTCATATTGCCTTCTAGTAGATTTGCATTTATATTCCTCAGGGAAGTCTATACTGGCTTTCGAAATCCCGAAACGCTTTCTCACCGCTAGGGAGAGAAAATCATGAACTGCAGGGTCCGGGTTTTCTGTAATGAAGCGCAGACAGTTGACTTCTGGACTCGCTGGGTCAGAACTGGATCTGGTAGTGGTACAAACTTCAGCTACAGTTCCAATGCCAGGAGGAACCACACGCTGTTCGGCCACTTGTGGGCTACTATTGCCGCTACCCTTTGAAGGATCTCAGTTTGTTGAGGACCCTCACAGAAGGTTGTGAGGAGGGAACAGATAAATCTTGGACCATCTGTTCCAGTCGAGGGACATCGCGTCCACTGCTTCCGCTAAGGGGTCCTCGTACGGGGCACGTACAGGGGCAACTTCTTGTTGTCTTTCGTCGCAAAGAGGTCTATCTGCAGTTCTGGGACTGATTCAGAATGAAGGAGAATGATCCTGCGTCTAAGGACCATTCCGACTCTATCGGTGTGAACCTGGATAGAGCGTCCGCTGTCACATTGCGGACTCCTTGAAGGTGAACTGCCGACAGGTACCACTTCTTCTTTTCCGCCAATCGGAAGACGGCCAACATCACCTGGTTGAGAGGTGGTGACCTCGATCCTTGTCGATTCAAGTATCTTACAACTACCTCGCTGTCTATTACCACTTTATGTGGAACGAATGACGCGGGGAGACTTTCTTTAAGGTAAGGAGCACTGCCCTAGTTTCTAGAAAGTTTTATGAAAAAGGTCTTGAATAGCCTGGACCAAGTCCCCTGGACTTTTTTCCGATGAGAGTGACCTCCCCATCCCTCCTTTGAGGCGTCTGAGTGAATCGTCACCGACGGGGGAGGTGGCTGAAGAAGAACCTGACTTCTTTAGATGTCTGGCTTGGGACCAAGGCCTGAGAAGAGTACTTAGCCGAAGCGGCTAGTCTTCTCAGATCTCTTCACGCGTTTGATGCATAACTTCTCCAAACTCCGATTGCATCCTTTAGCTGTGCTCTTAGCACTGGGTCTGTCACCGAAGCAAACTGGAGAGAGCGCAGTACTCTCTCCTGCTCGTGTCTTGATATCCTTTCGGAATCTTGAAGTCTCTTGACAGAACCCGCTATCTCCTTCCTTTTCTTCGCCGGGGTGGAGAAACGGTGTGACAAAAGGTCCCAGTGGATCTTAGCCACTGGAACTTTTGAGATGGAGAAAGTCGAGACTTTTTCTGTTGATCTTGAAGCCTAGGTACTCTAGGAACTGGATCACTTGACTGGAAGCTTGCAAGCATTCTGTCTCGGATGCTGCCCACACCAACCAGTCGTCCAGGTAGGCTACTACCTGAATTCCCTTTAGGCGAAATTGTTTGAGAGCTACGCTCGCAAGCTTCGTAAAAATCCTTGGGGCTATGTTTAGCCCGAATGGCATGGCTCCGAAGGCGTATAGTCTTCGTTGTAGCCTGAACCCTAGGTAGGGGGAGAGTCGATGGCTAATTGGAATGTGCCAGTAGGCGTCTGACAAGTCTATAGAGACGGAATATGCCCTCTTGGGCAGTAAGGTCCTTATGTGTTGCAGTGTTAGCATTTTGAATTTGCAATTCACTATGAACTTGTTAAGTGGCGACAAGTCCAGAATGACTCTGAGCTTTTCCGAGTCTTTCTTGGGAACACAAAAAAGCCTCCCTTAGAAATTGATGGGCTTCACCCTTTTTCTCCAACCGTTCTTGAACGTACTCCTCCATAACGGGGGTGGAGTGTTGGAAAAACCGAAGGTACGGGGGTGGAGTGCTGTACCAGCTCCCGCCCAGTCCATTCTTGAGTAGGCTGTGGGCCCAGGGATCGAAGGTCCACCGATCCCGAAATTTCAGAAGTCTCCCTCCTACCGGTATCACCTCACTTGGACTGCCGTCCTGAGGTCTTGCCTTCCTGACCACGACCACCCCTGAATCCCCTTCCCCTTGAGGGGCGTCTAGACGAGCCTCTGGCTGCTCCTCTAGGCTTTGCTCGAAAGGAAGTAGACTGCCCTTCGAACGCTGGGGTGAATGCCGTGGACTGTGTCGACACGGCCTGGGGTACCCACTGAAAGGTGGTCGGGGTTTGTGCCACGATCTGGGGCACTGGGGGCAATGGCAATTGCAGTTGCTGTTGCTGTCTAAGAGGCTTGGCTGGCCGAGACGGTAGCCTAGTCCTCATAGTCTTCCTCTTTGGTTGAGGATCCTCATCCGGGGAAGACTTTCTTTTGATAGCCAGGCCCCACTTCTGGAGAAGGTTTCTATTCTCCAAGGCGGCTTTATCAAAAACTTCTTTGACCAAGTCGGTAGGGAAAAAAGGTCTTTTCCCCAAATGTTGGAGGAGATTAGTTTCTTTAGCTCGTGCCTCACCTTAGCCGAGGTAAACACGAACTCCCTACAAGCTCTCCTTGCCTTGACGAAGCCATAAAGGTCCTTCGTCACTGTGGCCAGATGAGGCTTGGCCACTACCATGAACATTTCATGGGCCTTGGGGTCACTTGCCATCGTCTCGAGAGTAGTCTGAAGGGACATTGAGGCAGTCAGTCTTTCTTTTGTATCGAACTCACTTCGCAAAAGAAAGTCAGACAGCTTAGGGAGGTTCTTGCCGAACTGACGTCCGGCAATATCAGCCTCCAACTTTCCCACTGAGAACGTAAGATGGACGTCCTTCCAGTCTTTGTGGTCCATAGGCAGGGCCAGCGACAAGGGTTTACACTCCTCTAGGGAGGGGCAAGACTTGCCGGCCTCGATTGCTTTTAGTACAGCCAGAAACCCTTTCTGTAAAAGGGGGAAGGCTCTAGTAGGCGAGGACACAAAGGAAGGGAGCTTCCTATTCAATGCAGCTACCTTTGAGTTAGAGAAGCCCCTCTCTTTCATCGAGGATGAAAGTAGAGCTTGAGTCTTAGCATGGTCCATCACTATGACCTCCTTCGGCTCTGTCTCCTCCTTTGAAGCTGGTTCCTTCCTCAGCCGGACATAACAGTCCGGATATGATGCCTTGCTGGGCCAGAATTCCACCCTCCAAGAGAACTGAGCCCAGCTTATCCGAGATGACGATCTTTCCAGTCGTCATCGGCATGTGCTCAGCATACCTCCATGGGTTAGCATCTGAGCACAAGGGAAGGTCTTTCACATTGAGCTTTTTCTGGGGCCCATGTGATTCTGCAAGGCACTGCATTCGCAGTTCCATTGCAGCCGCCTTCTCCTGATTCTCCTTCTGCATTTGTTGGATCATTCCAACAATAGAAGAGAGGGCCTGTCCCAGCTCTACTGGGAGACCGGCCTATGTAGAGGGGCTTGAACTTCATCTTGGGCTTCTGCCAGGAGGTCTTCCTCCTGACACCCGTCCACATCAGATATCCTGTCATTTAGCTGGATGTCTTGCATCGCGACCGCGACTTCAGCATCCACCTGGATCTGAACTTAGGGGATCTCCTCTTGAGGCTGGGGAATCACTGCATCAGCTGATGCCTTAGGGAAAAGATACGCCCTCATCTTCTCACTTGGAAGATAAGGGCCAGAAGTGTTCTTTTGGAAGCCCCTTACCCAGGTACGAAGCTTCTTCCTAGCTATTTAAATGTCTCATTAATCAGGTTAGTGCACACAGTACATACCTGAGGGTCCCAATACCGGAGATCATCCTTGGAGACAGCGTATGCTGCGTGTCTCCTACAAAACTCATGTCCGCAGAGGTTCTTGCTGCTGACATTGCAGAAAGCACTTCCCCACTTCGGAGTGTCCTTCTGTAAAGAGAAGAAATTTCCATGAGTATCAAGTGAACTATGTATCACTGGATATGCATAGTATAGCATAACAATTCAGAAAGGAAAGACACACACTTGTGTTTCCCTCACAACCCATTGTTGCAGCCTTCCAGATAATAAAATCAAAATGGTTTATCTCTACTAGAGTAACCAATGCAAGGTTTCCAGAGGAAACAGGTGGAGCTCACACCTAGGCAATGATTTTAAAATCCTGGATAATAGACAGGGAAGAACTCTGCTTCCTGTCTGAGGGCAACAGCAAAGGGATGTGCAAGAAAACACAATAGTGTTAGAAGATACAGTGCTGTACCTAAACCTTTACTATAGTTTTCTTCTTACTGTATATGCTATACAGAAGAATACTAGTACAGTATAGGAGGATGTGTGCCGGCCTGCCTTTGCCGGCCGGCACACACCACAACTAGCTTTAAAGTATACTACTTAACAGCTATAGGGCGGCAGCACTCTGGTTCAAATGCCTGTGCCGGCGGCAGCAGCTGCCGGCCAGCAACAGCCAGTGTTGGCCGGCAATGACTGCCGGCCAGCAACTACACAAGGTAGTACCCAGCTGCCGGCCACACTCTTGGTGACCGGCAGACAAGGACTGACATAAGCCGGCCGGCAAAGGTACAAGACCGATGCCAGCCGGCAGCAAAAGAACCAGAAGACTACACCTGCCCGGCTGCCGGCCTCATAGGCCGGCAGCCGGGACAGGTACAGCACTAGAAGAAAAAAGAATGGATGCCGGGATAAGAGTGTACACAACCCCCCAAGCCCGGCAACCGAAAGAGTGCATATAAGGAAGGGGAGAAACTTAATTCAGGCTTCCTTGACCAATGCCGTCCGGCTCTGCCGGCAGGCATGGATGAGGGACCAAGAGAGGTCCGGGCAGCACTCGAAAACATAAGACCCTTGCCGGCCAGCATCTCTGCCGGCCGGCAATGGGCTTAGTCAATTCCACATCCCAACCTATACTAGGTCCAGAAGTAGAATGACGTACAGTACAGTAATACCCCTGCCGGCCAGCTCTGCCGGCCGGCAAGGTACAGTACAGTAATGGCTAGGCCATTACGGAGATAGAGGGGGAAGGGACAAGAGGGTCCTGCCAACCTTGCTTTAGTGACAGATCACCCGCAGCCAAGAACTTTGTCTTAGCCTAAGGGAGATCTAAGGGAAAGGGCCAGCAATACTTGCCAGCTTCCAGAGCACCAAAGCAAGGAAGGTGTTGCTACTCCCAAGGGAAGATTTTATCCTCCCCCGAGAACAGCAACAGGACTTAGTCTGGTCGATCACAAAAGAAGGAATCATAACTTACAGAAACCTTCGGTAGTGACCTAAGGGAGCTAAGCTCCCTTTGTAAGTGTTAGGTCAGCGAGGGGGACTCTGCCCCAAGCCAGACAACACGGACTCAGACTAAAAACACTGTTGTTCTGTCCCTCTTTGAACCAGACTTTGCTGGAACAGGAAGGTACAGTAACACCCTAGTATAGTTTTATCGAAAATAAATTCGGAAAAAACCACTTAGGGAAAAGCCCAAGGCTTAAACAGAGGGAAAGGGATTGCATACCTTCTCCGAAGAAAAGAAAGCAACCGGGGAGTATGATAAAGTATACTAAGGCTCCATAAGCAATTAGCCTATGCACCAAGAGAATCGATTACCTAATTCACCGAAACTCTCACGTATACAATCATGGAAATATTCCACACAGTCTAAAATGTATAAAATATAGCCTAAAGCTTCAATAAAATTTTAATTACACTCGGAAAAACCAAAATCATGCATTAAGTACTAGGACCAAACGACTAGGCTACATGGCCTAGCGTAGGCCAGAATGGCGAATACTTCGCCAAATAATACTAAGCACGAAAGGAAATCCTATGTAAAGCTAAATAGCTAAAATTTATTAAGCAAAACAACCAGGAATGTCACTCTGACTAACTAATTTATACCTAGCGAGTGACAGTGTCCAGGACACCTCCGGTAGGCTACGGCTCTTGTATCAAAGATTAATCCTATTAATCACTCAAAATTTTACCAAGAGCCTACATTTATACATAACAGACACTATACTCAACTTATCCGAGGCCAACGAAGACGGAGAAGCCATGAAAAGCTGAATAAATCCAAGATTTGCGAGAAAAACAGGAAAAAACACCGAGTTGTTAAGCTACGCAAAAAGGAATACAGATGGCGCCAGGATTGGCGCCAGGCACGCATACGAATCGGGGGATAGGGAAGCCTTGGGAGCGGCTCCCCTTTTTTCTTTCCCGAATTCGTATCTCGTCAATCTCCCTCCTACGAGACGAAATCTCTGTTCAGGTCGTAGATTGCCATGTGACGTGTCTAGAATACGTCCTCTGATATGTCGCGATATCCCTTCATGAGGGATACTCGCTCCAGGAGTTAGAATTCTGGTACCTTAAGGTAAATTCTCTGGGAATATCGCCGTAGTTGTAATATACCCTAGGAAGCTACCCTATAGGAACTTCCATCAGGACGACATGGCTTGAGCCCAAAAATATATATATATATATATATATATATATATATACACACAATATATCTATCTATCTATATATCTATCTATATGTATATATCTATATTTATATTAACATATATATATATATATATATATATATATATATATATATATATATATATATATATATATATATATATATATACATATATGCATATATATATTTATTTATATATATTTGTATATATATATATATGTATATATATATATATATATATATATATATATATATATATATATATATATATATGTATATATATATATATATATATATATATATATATATGTACAGTATATATTTTTCGCTAGTAATTAAAAAAGAAGCATGGGGAAGTAAAGGAAGTCGGTGGATTGACGAACTGAGAAAGTTTTTGGGTGTGAACTCGTACAAAGAGACTATAAACAGAGGCAAGTGGAAAGCCATGACTGACGCCTTTGTTCTACAGTGGACTAGTAACGGCTCATGCTGATGATGATGATAATGAAGGTGATGATGATGACGACATTTGATTGGCAAAGTATTTAGGGGATACCCCATTAAAATTTAAGATTTTTATATCATAATAACACCTCTATGAACATAAGACTTACACTCTAGATTGCATAAAAAATGAGGGATATAATTTTTTTTACATAATTCCAACCTAATAAGACTAAAGACATTTTATATGAGCCACATGAAGGAGATTTATTAATAAATACCAATAAATCAAAATGTAACTTTTCAACATTCAAGAATTTTTTTTTATCATCTTGATCATATATCTTACATTTTTTCTATGATTATATCTAAGTTGTTAGTGACGATGATGATAATGATGATGATGCTGATAATGAGATACATACATATAAATGGTAAATGAAACAATTACGATATAAAAATAAATAGAACCAGATGCAAAATGCAAAAAAAAAAGAAAAAAAAAGATTGAGATGAGACATTGACCATTGAAGAAGTATTTAAAGCTGAAATAAATAAGAAATATATGGAAAATATTTTACCTATATCTGTCAAATGTGTATATAAAGTATAAGGTCAAGGTAATTTTCTCCTCATGATTATATATTTGAGGAACTTTCAAGTTTCTGATTTGAAGATATTTGTTGTAAGTGGAGAGATAATACATCATTATTGTAAGATGAAATAAAGAAATTGATTTCGATAGTGTATTTTTATTGTTGATTAGTTAAAGAATATCATATTCGAGGAAATCTAATCCTCATGACTCTAACTGTTCTCCTTTAAGAATTCCCCCAAGTCCAGAAACAAAAGCATTTTTCGATTTTCAAATGATAGGAACTGCTCTTCTACGCTTTGATGTCGCTTTATCTTTCTCTGCTAACTCATTCTTATTGTAGTTATGATCTAAACTTATATTTATCTTTCAACCTTCCTCCCTCGGCTTCTATGATTATGGAGTTCTTCAACTGGAAAGTTCTGTCTAACTTCAAAGAATATTCTGATAATTATCCAACAACTTCCTCTAGTACTTATGTATCTATGTATCTTCAACTTTTCCTTTGTTTCCAACTCGATGAATCTATACTTCTAGTAATAAAGATGAACATCACATGGAGTGTTTGCTTATTTAATTTTTCCTTTGCAATATTGTATTATTTCTTTTATATAGGTTGTGACCAAATAGGACCAGAAAAGCATCCACAGAAGATTTAGTGGATGTAACATTTCATTCTCCAATGCAAGAACTTCAGTCTTGGTTCCAAGGTCATAAAAATAGTTCTTGGATATGAAATCCTTGTTGGAGAATTTGGACACTGTTCGGATTGAGCAACGCGAATACAATAGATTTTATGAAATTGAAATAGATCTTCATAAATGGAGATATTGGGAGGCTGGGGAGCACCAATGTATCTGATGTCATAAATCATTTAGTGTAACATTTAATCTCTCAATGTACTCGTCATAACACACACACACGTATATGTGTATATATAAGTATATATATATATATATACATACATATATATATATATATATATATATATATATATATATATATATATATATATATATATATATATATATATATGTGTGTGTGTGTGTGTGTGTATATATACACACACTCTTATATATATATATATATATATATATATATATATATATATATATATATATATATATATATATATATATATATGTGTGTGTGTGTGTGTGTGTGAATATGCATGCATATATATATGTGAATATAATAGCAAACTACCACAGAGGAATATACCAGACGAGGCTACACTCAAGTTGCGTGAGGGAGATGGATTTCCAAAGAAATGGCCTTGGATCGTTTCTAGGAAAGAAAAGACTCACAGATATTTATTATCCCTTTTGGCAAAGAAAAGCTCTTGAATTCAGTGAAATTTTTCAATCACTATAATTGATTACTTTAAAGGATAAATTGGGCACCCATGAATACTTGATTTAAAACCGTAACTTTTATCTCTATGATTGATTAATCACTTCAAAGGATTAATGGAGCAAACGTAAATATTTGATTTAAAATCCTAACTTAGTTATACAAAATTTCAATATTTGTGGTTTCTGTTGTAAATTGTAATTAGTAGACATATCTGGATTATTGTGTAAAATCCATTTCTGGCAGAACCTTTTAACTTCAAAGGATAAATTGTGCAACTTTGAATATTTATTTTAAAATCGTAACATATACAAAATTTCAATATTTGTGGTTTTTGTTGTATATATTAATGAACATGCACATCAGGATTATTCTGTAAAATCCATTTCTAGCTGAACATTGTCCGTATCCTAGATAACCTCTCCAGCCTCAGCATTTAAAGAAAAAATATAAAGTTGAAAGAATTTAGGAAGAAAAGGTCTAATACTTTTTTTTTTTTTTACTGCGAACAAAACTTTCTTTCAACAAAAAACCGTGGCATTGTTTATTCTTGTTTTACTTTTCTTTTAGGTCAAATCCTAGTCCCAATAAAACAAGGGCTATTTTCCCTGTTGGAGCCCCTGGGCTTAAAGCTTCCTGCTTTTCTAACTAGGGTTGTAGCTTAGCAAATAATAATAATAATAATAATAATAATGATAATAATAATAATAATAATAATAATAATAATAATAATAATAATAATAATAATAATAATGGACTCAACCTGACTTCAACGGCTAAAGGCATTAACAATACTCGTTAATGATAAAATTTTATCACCTAAAACCTTTATTTGAATATACAGTCATATCTTAATGTACGAGCAAGTAATGTATATCGATAAGTATTAAAGGAATACAAACACTGAATATCTCAGCCTCTCAATATCGAATAGGCAATTTGTTTCGCTCCTAATTCCACATCACCTCCTGCCTGCATGGCGCAAATACTCTTGCAGGCACAGAAGCAAACATTGTCAATATCACGAGTCCCTAAAGCTTTCTATCGTCAGTAGCAGTTACGCTTCGTCTCCATTACCATAATGAATGGTTTCTTTCATAAAAATTCGAAGAATCACAAAAAAAAAAGAAGAAAAAAAAGGCTTTTGCAGTTTCTTTTTATCAGAGGACAGAGAGCCACATACAACTGGCAATAGTATTCTGAATTATCTGATATATTCCTGCTTGTATGTCGGCATTATGTCTACGCAGCTCGTCTGTGCTTTAAAAGGAAGAATGAATTGAGAGTTAAGTAAGAGTTCCAAATTCAGAGAAGCTAATTTCTCCAGAGTTTTTGACTTAGGAAAATAGAGGTTGTTAAGAGAAGTGATTTTTCGGATTAAAGACTTCGATGTTATTGTAAACATGACATCTTTGATTGTTAGTTTAAGATTCTTATCATTATAGTGGATCCACTGCATAAGAAAAAAACACACATATTAAAGCGAGTCTGTTTTGCATGAAAATAACAACCTTTTTCAAGAGCCTACGTTGAGCATTTACGTTTGTCTGTTTAAACTCATTGGTCTCTTTTAAAAAGCTAAAATTTAAAAAAATCTTAAAAAACAAGAAAGTAAAGCATAACACGGAAATCTTGGGTAAATTAAATTTTATTTTTTAAAGTACTCTGAATAAGAATTAAAATGGTTGATTATTCATTTAGATATCAAATCCATAATGAAGCAGAGTTGCTTTCAAATTATTCTGGAGGTAATTTTTCATTTTTTTTTTTACTTGAAATTTAAATGCTTGATGCAAGGAATATATATACAGTAAAAAAACTATATTTTTTGATCACTAGGAATATTTTAACCAGTAAAATAGATACTGAAGTTATACTAAGTTACAAAGTATAATTTACAAGTTAAAATTTTCGTGTTAAAGTTGTTATAGATAATGTATAATGAAGCATTTCCTTTTTATTTGCCTTTCACCCTTCTTATTTTCTGCTAAGAAGATTTCTAGAAATCTTTCATTATACATAATTCATGTTAACATCGTGCTACTTATGAAACTAATATTAATGTTACATAGCTCTTCATCTTTATCAATTCTGCAAACGCATGCCAGGATTTTATCTATATAATAACTTCGCAGTTAAAATCTAAATTAGTGAAATTGAATTCATCCGACATATTTCTTAGACATTGCTTTGTTTCTTCTTCAATCCAGTTATTCAATTACATCAGCTCATGAGTATTGTGTTTCTTGAGAGAGAGAGAGAGAGAGAGAGAGAGAGAGAGAGAGAGAGAGAGAGAGAGAGAGAGAGAGATTATACCTATGATATATATATATATATATATATATATATATATATATATATATGTATATATATATTTATATATACGTATATATATACATATATATATACATATATATATATATATATATATATATTTATATATATATATATATATATATATATATATATGTATGTATTTATATATATATATATTTATATGTATGTATTTATATATATATATATTTATATGTATATATATATATATATATATTTATATTTATATATATATATATATATATATATATATATATATATATATATATATATATATATATATATATATATATATCATACGGGTTGTTCATTGCCGTGTAAATGTATTTGAATATCTAACATAAATTTTCATATCTCTAAGATATGAAAATAATATTATTAAAAAACCATAATAATATAAAAAAAAAGCTCGTATGCTTGAGTGTCTATCATATATCGTAATATACAAAATATTAAACTCTTCCATTTCACAGCGTGAACAATTCTTAAAGAGTCATTTATAGGAAGCAAAATGTGTAATCAGAAGTCTTATTAAAGAATAATTCATACTAATCATTGATACTTATTATTATTTAGTAAATATCTTCTTCACAAAGACCGGAAAGGATTCTATCAGCTTATGTATAGGCATAATATCCTTAAAACGTTTATAATGCTTGCAGAAGGATAAAATCAGTGGCAGCCATTTCTTCATGCATCTTTTAAAATGTTTACAACGTTTCCAGAAGGATGAAATTACTGGATACTCCACCAATTACACTCATTGCACAGCCTTTTCATTAAATTTTCTGAAACCAGGTAATTAGTTAAATACCACAAAAATTAATTACTGGCAACAATACTTAAGTAATTCTTTCATATTCTTTAAGGC
>NC_090740.1:13535082-13539720 GCF_036898095.1 Palaemon carinicauda | reverse complement strand
TTGCTCGACCTTGACCTTTGACCTAGGACTTTCAAAATTGAATCACTTCCATGTCTTAGCATAACTATTAATCCCTGAAAGTGTCACTAGTCTATGAGTAAATTCAGGGCCAGGAAGTTGTTCACTAAGACACAGACAGTCAAAACGGTCAAACAAGGGAGAAAACATAACCTCCTCCCAACTTTTTTGACAGACGTAATAGTCAGAGAAGGCTATAGTTAACACTAACTTTTCCCGAATTTACATTCTAATATAGCCTACACTAAACTGTTAAACAATATCAGTCATTTATCTATTTTACTATGCGTAACTCCATCTTAGACATATTAAAACAGATATTCAAGTGACTGCCATAATATGCGAAATAAAGATTTTATTCAAATTTATAAAACTTTCCACTAATCTTTTTCGACATCACTAGCTCTGAAGTGTAAAGCATTAAAAGAGTTTTGTTCCATTAAATAAAAACTTCTAAGACCGCTCTAGTATCATTAAATATAGAGTGAAAAACATTAAATAATATTTCGCAGCAAAATTTAGTCTTTTTACCTTTACTGTGGAGGAGAATAAGGTGAAAATACTCGGTCATGTGTATTGGACTCTTTGTAAATAGGTGTACCTTGTCATTGACAGCTATATTTTGATCATTAACCGATTATTAACAAAATAAAATAAGAAAAATAAAATGCAAGATATTTAGCTTAATTTAGTTGTAAGATAGTTCTAAGACTCTTTAAGAAGAACTACTTTCGCGTCGAGAGACTACTAAATCTAAGTGAAATCTTGCATTGACCTTCATGAGAGAGAGAGAGAGAGAGAGAGAGAGAGGAGAGAGAGAGAGAGAGGAGAGAGAGAGAGAGGAGAGAGAGAGAGAGAGAGAGAGAGAGAAGGTTGATAACTTGATGAATCTGTTTTTCTCCTTTTTTTTTAATACTATGCTGATATTGAGACAACAGTCTCGAGGCAAAACTGTTTTATTATAATATAAAATCTAATTTCCATCATATTGAAATATAATGAAGCGGATGTTTAGACAACAGTTGAAATGATTCGAAACAATTATTACTGTGACTCAAAAGGGGATCTTAAACATAATTTTAAGAATATCATCTCCATTTATTTTCTGATATAGATGAACATTTAATTTTTTATCTGTATTAGATACAAAAACAATACATTACTTAGCAATTGTACGGGACCTGAAAGTGATAATCATATGATATTAAATGTTCTACATACCTGAAATATATTGAAACAATACCAAAAGGAGATTGGTAGGTAAGTCGGTCAGTGAGCAATGGAAACCTTTTTGTCTTTAAGAATAGGATGTCTTGAGACGAAGAATGGAAGATCAGAAGGGCCAGTTGAATTCAACAAATGTTTTATGCATGAATGCGGTAAAAGTTGGATGTGAGAAGGTCAGGGAAGGAAACGTGTGGTGTTTCCATTTTGCCTTTCTAAATTACGGTACTTGGACTGAGTTCAGTTTAGCAATACAAAATATACTTCTAGCTGCGTGACGAAATTAAAACGAATAAAGAAATTAAAAAATAGTAATTTAAAAGATTTTTTTTACTGGAATCAGCAGGAACTTGAAGCATATGTTCATAGTTTGTGTAGATTGGCGGTCCGAGAGATGAAATATGTAAGATTATCGGTGTCTTTATTTATTGATTAAGGAGCTCCACAACAAATAAACAAAATTATATTCGGCCAATGAAATTAGCTCAAAGTAGGTAAGATTTCCAATTATCATTTAGATGAATTTTCACTACGATTTTATTTATCTGCTTTTAGGATACTATCTGTCTACTGTAAGCTGTAAATTACAAAAATAATTTAGAAATTTTTAAGTAGCATTCAGTTTACATTGGATGTCAAAGAAGAATGATTATGTGGTCGGATAGATTTTAAATAGGTTGCCATTTATTTTGTGAACCAAACATCTTTTAATTTGGCTAAATTGCAATATTGAATTATCCCTACATCTGCAAGATATGTATGGATTCCAAATATCATGCCAAACAAGATACATATCCATGTAAAATCCCAAAATTTAAACGTCCAAGAAAATGGGTGATAATAGATAGATAATAAAGTAATAATTACCACTCTTGATCGACAATGCTGATTACATTGTTAATGGGCAAAACTATGCATATTCCAAAGTAAACTTAAAAGATAAAAATAGTATTCCACACCCACAAAGAACTCTGTAGGAGAAAAGCATAGATTCCATATTCATTCTCATTGCCAATTTTAATATCACGCATCAGATATTATGTAATACCAGTAATACTTTATCTTATCATATCCCTTTTCACTTACTCCCTTTCTCTCTCTTCTTTACTTGGCTAAGATGCGAACATTGAAATTAATAGCATCATTAAATGACCAAACCACATTATCATTCTAGTATATATATACATATATATATATATATATATATATATATATATATATATATATATATATATATATATATATATGTGTGTGTGTGTGTGTGTGTTTAATACTGTTTATATATATATATATATATATATATATATATATATATATATATATATATATATATATATATATACTATATATATATATACTGTTTAATACTGTTTATATATATGTATATATATATATATATATATATATATATATATATATATATATATATATATATATATATATATATATTTATATATATTTGTCAGATCTTTTAATGATAGTTATAACCGTAAAATACTTGTATTTATATCATCAATATTGATACTGTCTATCTTTTAAGTCAAAGCATTGCATGCATTTTTATATCGCGTAAAATTTATTCTGCAAAGAGACCATCAGCACCTAGTGTATCTGATTTAGGAAGAATGTGTGAATGCAAGGGGCGTGTGGACGATGGAAAATTCGTAGGAATTTGATTTAAAGTTACAATATTTACCCAAAGGTACGAATGCCATAGCAGATGTAATGTCAGGAATGCATGGAATGATGGAGGATAATGCGAGGAGCGACTAGAATTTTGGAACTTTGTCTAAACTTTTGCCTGAGGAACAAAGGTTCGAATGGAAATATGTGATATTTATATGTGTTTTAAATGGTTTATGGAATTTATTACAAAAAAGGTTTAGTTTCAAAATTCCTAGTAGTGTAAATGAATTGAAAATAGGTGTAATAATTGAAGTAAAGAATGGAATAATATATAGTGATCAGAGTAGTGTGCTTGAAAGCGAATTATTATCGAAAATATTAATACAGGCAAGTACGTAATAGCATATAACTGCGTATTTATATATTGGATGTAATTATCTAATAGAATATAAGTCAAATATGGAGAAGAAAAAAGAAGATATTTTGAAAATCAAATGTAGTGAAGAATATTGCAACTTAAGTGAGAATGACAAAATTACTGTGGAGGATGAATTTCTCGTTAATTTGTTTTTGGATTTCGCAAATTCTCCAGAGCAAGAGAGAGAGAGAGAGAGAGAGAGAGAGAGAGGAGAGAGAGAGAGAGAGAGAGAGAGAGAGAGGGAGGGGTAGAGGTATTAATGATTGTGTTTAGCGAGTCAGATTGTTGAAATAACCGAATGTTTATTGTTTACATATTTTCTCTTTTTGTTAGATAAGTTTATGCAGCAGCAAATGTCTGGAATGACTGATTTTTTATTCTTATTCCAGAAAGGGAGGAGTGTTTACTAATGTTGGATTTATTTATCTACGATTATTATTTATCAGTAAATATTATTTATCTTTGTTTTGTGTGTTTTTAAATGATAAAATCAGTTCACTATTTATAGTTTAGTTAAGCAATATCATTCGTAAATGTTTTTTCTACTTTTATTTTCAGGCCGTAATTCCTGTTTTCCAACTATATATTGGCAGTTCTGATTACCTCCTTTGGAATTATAATGGATTATTGATGGCCCTTCATGTGAATTTTTTGGAATTGACTATTCTTCGAGGATCCTGATATGAATGTTGACAACCCGGTCAGGAAAAGGTATTTATCTAATCTTGATTGATGATGATGATGATGATATACTGGCCCAGATATGGAATGTAGTACTGAATGGTCTTTTAATTGACAAGCGCTACTACCGTCTGTCACCGGAACTGTGTGTGTATTTATAGGCGAGTAATTTTCTCGTCTTTATTTCATTTATATGCTTATTCATAGACAAGACCTCTTTGCTTTAGGGTGTAGATCGTCGCCTCCATTTTTATTGCAATTGATCATAAAGTGTTTATATATGATGAACGTAAACACAATATCATGCTCAATAGAAATGAATCTCTACATTTTAGGGGCTATCGTGGCCTACTGGAAACGTCCCTCTCTGGGGTTCGAGTCCCGCTAAAGCTCGATACCTTCTTGTAGTGTGTGCAGCCTCACCATCCTTGTGAGCTAAGTATGGGGGATTTGGGGGAGCCTATAGGTCTCCCTGCTGAGTCATCAGCAGCCATTGCCTGGCCCTCGCTGGTCCTAGCTTGGATGGAGAGGGGTCTTTGGCGTTGATCGTATATATATGTGGTCGGTCTCTAAGGTACTGCCCTGATGTTAAGGCATTCAAGATGAAGCTGAAGACTTATTTGTTTTCTAACTGTTTCGATAATGTGAATTTGACGATAAACGGATGCCTT
>NC_090740.1:13517582-13525082 GCF_036898095.1 Palaemon carinicauda | reverse complement strand
TATTATTATTATAGTAATAATAAAAATAATAATAATAATGATAATAATTATTATTATTATTATTATTATTATTATTATTATTATTATTATTATTATTATTATTATTATTATTATTGTTATCATTATTATTATCATTATTACTATTATTATTATTATTATTATTATTATTATTATTATTATTATTATTATTATTATTATTATTATTATTATTATTATTATTATTATTATTATTATTTTGGTGTCGTTGTTACAATAGAAATTCTATTGCATTACTCATCTAGACAAACGTTTATATCTAGGAATTTCATACTAATCCAATAACATTTTCATCGTTAAACATGATAGCAGTTTTTGTTTCTGCTACCTAAATACCGTGTGGGAAACTACGGGTGATAGGATAAATATTATATAAGGATTTTCATTCGTAATTGTATATATTGAAGGAAAGTAAGGAAAGAAAAGTTTAGATAAAACTCAAGTATCTCTCTCTCTCTCTCTCTCTCTCTCTCTCTCTCTCCTCTCTCTCTCTCTCTCTCTCTCTCTCTCTCTCTCTCTCTCTACTTTTCATTGATAAGAATTTATGTGCTATTCCCTATCCCATTCTCTATCCAAGGTACATTCCCTATTCATTCAAATGTATTCACGAGTATACCCGGGCAAACATTACCAGTTTTTGTAGAAGGAAGTATGAATAAAAAATTGAGTTGCCATAATATTATATTTAGTGCAAATATAATTTCAAGAAAGACTCAAAATCATTTTACGATTACCAAGTGATAAGAAATGCTAATGGCAAACTCTAAACATGTGTAAGGTACTACAATATGTTCAACGTCCAACATCATCTCCCTCTCTCTCTCTCTCTCTCTCTCTCTCTCTCTCTCTCTCTCTCTCTCTCTCTCTCTCTAATGCTGCAAGAATCACTTTATCCCGAATCCAACCGCCTTACCGTTGCTAATGGGTCTTCCTGTCTTTTAGTGCCAGCAAATTGCATGCACCAGGAGAGATTTTACTTTGAAATTCAAACGGGATTTTCTATCCTAAAGTGTTGATAATAGTATTAATTAGCACCATAAAACTATAAATATTTTCTCTTTCTAAATTCTTTTTGTTTTTCACCTTATATAACATACTTTCAATATTCTAAATGCCATAGCTTATGTGGAAATTGACTTATCGTTTCTCTTCATAGTACTACTTTTTTCTTATCTAATTAAATATTATGAAATCAAATTATAATTTTCTTGAACGTATATCACTCCAATAAATCATTAAATATGCAACATTTTAATAAATTTAATGTCATTTCCTCCTTCGTTTTTTAAGCGAATAATATTGCATAATTTTCCAAAATTGGGATTAATCCAAATTTATGATTAATAGCATTGGAAAGATGAAACAGTGGCCTGAAAATCCCAATTAATCATGGAAAATTTCGACAAATCCATATTTCCTCCCTGTTATTATTTCATTTCTTACGAAGAAGCAATGTGTATTTTTGAAAATGTTCTCATATAAAAGATACGACAAAAAACAGAATATAAGAAAAAAAAACTATTTTTGGAATTTCCTAAAAGATCTAAAGTAAAAGTACCTTTGGTTTCAAAGGCCTATTTTTTCGATATCAGTAATTTCATTTAAATGACATGGAAAAAATTATTGTTTTCATCTCTCTCTCTCTCTCTCTCTCTCTCTCTCTCTCTCTTCTCTCTCTCTCTCTCTCTCTCTCTCCTCTCTCTCTCTCTCTCTCTCAATTTAAAATGCATTTCAACTCTAGCAGAAAGATAACTTTTGAAGCCACAAAACCTTTATATGATAAGATAACCTCAGTTAGACTACCTTTGTTATATTTTTGCTTGAATAAAGTATCTCAGGATAAAGGAAAGAACCACAACGCTGCCATTTCGTCCTTATCCAATATAAAATATACACTTAGCTAAGTTTAAAAATAAGAAAACCCGAATGAATATCTTCGTGGCATGGTAAAGCACAGCAAAAATTGCATTAAATCAGAACTTATTTATAAGTAGATACTTTTCTATTTGGTGTTACCGTCAGCCCCTTTTGGCTGACCTGTTTGTCTCGGTACTGTTTGATAAATAGAAACTTTCGTCACCAGGGCGTATGAATACCCTTTCCAGTTCTAAGGAGTTCCCGGAAATAAACAATAAGCATTAGTATCTGGATAATTTAGTTTAATAACCTATAAAATTACTCTGTTGTAACATTTCCTGACATAAAATGTGTCACTTCCAATAATAATATCAATTATTAATATATTACATCAAAATTTTTAGTTTTAATGGAACATGAAACGTGATACTGTATATATAAGAATCCTACGTCTATGCCAAAATAAAAAATAACATAACTGAAAAAAATTATAAAGGAGAAAGTGTAGAGTTAATCAATAAACATATAATTTCTAATCATCTAACATGAATATACGTAGTTATCACTGGTGATATTAATTAACATAATTGAAGAAATACTAGGTTTCTAAATATATAATGGCAACATTATTATAGTAAGAAATCATTAAGAAATAATTATTGCAGTTGCGAACCGTCTCCTGCGATACTATCAGCTTTAACGCACCAATTTTTCGTCTCAGATATGAATAGGATAAGATGATTATTCCTGGTATATTCAAGTTCCTCTCTGAATGGTGTATTTGGTGAGTGTTGTTAGTTATAAAAGGGATAATAGGGATAATGATATTAATGATAATTATTTTATAAATAAGGTATTTGTAGTGATAGCAATGATAATAATAATAATAATGATAATAATAATAATAATAATAATAATAATAATAATAATAATAATAATAATAATGATATTTTTTATATCATGATATATATATATATATATATAGATAGATAGATAGATAGATAGATAGATAGATAGATATATATATATATATATATATATAACTTATATACGTACACATAAATATATATGATAAATTTTGCACATTTAGACGTGTTTTTCATATTCAAATAAGCCATATATATTTTTGATACATTAATGTCTGGATTCTCTTAACGACCTCGGGATCAGAGCCCCAGGCGAAATCACGCAAAGACAAGAGCTTGGGTCCGGCCGGGAATCGAACCCTGGTCGGCAAGCCTGTATAGACAGTGATTAAGCCACTTGGCCACGATGGCCAAGTGGCTTAGTCGGCCAAGTGGCTTAGTCACTGTCTATACAGGCTTGCCGACCAGGGTTCGATTCCCGGCCGGACCCAAGCTCTTGGCATTTGATAATTAATGAGTTTCATTGATTATCTGCCTAATTGTAAGTACACGACTCGTTTCAAGGGGGAAGGGGTGGTGGGGGGGGGGTGTTGGCGGCTGGGTTGTTTTGATCGTTAACTTGCGAGTTTATTCAGTAGAGCAATACTTATTATTAGATGGGCTTACGATTATGTTTCATTGTCATCAAGTGATTAATGAATGGTCTTTCATAATTAATGATTCAGAACTAATTAGACATTTTGCTAATGACATATTTGTTTGGAATATCTCGTCTAGGAAGATAAATAAGAATTGGGCAACTATTATGCAATATGAAGTCCACCTAATTCATCAGACATAGCTATGAATGAAAAGAGTTTCTTAATTATTCGGGAATAGATAATCATCAGAATCTAGGGCAGAGTTACAGAGCGATACAAAATATTTGTTATTATGAATTGCATCAATATTGTGTTAATACTTATGTCATAATCCAGTAATACGAACATTAAATCATTAGGTATGAGCAATCACTTGCAATAGAATACTTACTAAAAATATTAATAATATAACTAGAAATCATTTTGCAATCAGCAAGAGATAATATTGGCGTAAATCGCATAATGTTAAAATAATGTCTGAAAACCCAGAGGTTAGGCTTTATCATATTCTATTATAAATCTTTTTACTGAACCTTTAAATTTGTTATGTTAATCATGATTACGCAATCAAAATTTTTGATAAAGATTTTGGTATTTGTTATCTTTAAGGGTGAAAACTTTGACGTCAATAATAAAAAAAAAGAAGAAAAAAAAAAGGTTCGCTGGAAGCCTCAATGGATACTGAAAGGAGAAATTCACTTAACCAGTTAAAAAATCCATGCATTTTAATGTCCTAAACTGATTTTCTTAGACCAATAAATCTTTATTAACTGTATTGCCGAAAATGGGAACTCTCACAACCATTCCATCTGTCAGGTAGTTGAATATCTTAACCTATTTAGAAATCTTTCCAGACACCATGATAGAGTATTTAAGAAAATTCAAAGTCAATCTGGAGTCGTTATTGATGTTCAATGCCTCTATAATATCAATGCCTCTATCAAAAGCCATTGGAGGAAATATTAGAATATTTGTAGTTGTTTGAAAGGCATTATGGGTTCAAAATAGAGATGAAAATTCATTTAACTAATGTTGTCAGCTTCCTTGTCTGAAGAAAAAAATTCATACCGCTTTATGTATCATCCTACAGCTATTATCAGAGTTTATATATCATTTAGTTATCTTTTGATATTGACTAGTTTCAGGAATCATTATTATTTCATTTTAAAGGTTTAGCGCAATTCCATGAGGAAAAAAAACATATGGTAATCGTATCTAAATTATTTCTTGGACATTTTTCTTTGATGCATAAACATTGAGGTTCTTTTACTAACGTCATCTGTAATAGATAAGTGCATCTAATCCTTTAAGTTTTATCTTCACTATTATTATTATTATTATTACTTGCTAAGCTACAACCCTGGTTGGAAACGCAGGATGTTATAAGCCCAATGTCTCCAACACTGAAAAATAGCTCAGTGAGGAAAGAAAATAAGGAAAAACTACAATAGAAGTTTAAGAACGATAATAACATTAAAATATATCTTTCATATATAAACTACAAAAACTTGAAAATGACAAGAGGAAGAGAAACAAGATAGAATAGGCAACGTAATTGAATACTATCTGACATGCATTCAGTTAATAGGCTCAAAAGAACACCATAATCAATTGATGCAAATCAAGGTTTAAAATTATTACCCTAATAAAATCTCTTTCTGCCTTTGATAATCCATTGAGATACTTAAGCTTTTTTCATAATCATTAGACAAATGTTATAATGAATGGAACCCAAATTTAATAGTTAATAAATTCCTTTCTCTCTCTCTCTCTCTCTCTCTCTCTCTCTCTCTCTTTCTCTCTCTCTCTCTCTCTCTCTCTCTCTCTCTCTCTCTCTCAATAATTTCATGCATAACACATTCCTAACGCTAAATCAGATAAAGACCTTGTAATCAGATTTTAAATTAAAGGAAAGAAGACATGGAATTTATAGCAAAGGAGCTTTCCCTTTTATCTTATGCTACATGCAAATATCTTTTTTTTTTTTAATGTGAAAGCCGATGGGGCTGACAATCAAAGCCGGATATCTGCCATGTCTTGAAGAATGAGAGAAAAATTAAAGACATAAGATAAGAGATGTCTTTTGACTTAGGAATTATCAAATGATTCTCCAGTCAATCATTTGACAAGTTTGATTCTTATTGTATCAAAATATTTAGGTGGACTAGCAACATATTATTATAAAAGATGCTTATGAAAAATTCAGATTTATTTATCATATAGGTAGGAAATTCAGAAATTCGTTTCTTGTGTGATATCCACAGCTCAATATCTCTGATTGCATGAGAAATAAGATTTTATATGAAATGACATGAATATATTGCATATCACAAGTGATGAATTAATTCATTCTATATAAAGTCCAACAAATCCTAAATCATATAACAAACTAAGTACACATATGTCTTTTTTATAAAGGCAAATGAAAGGACATCCTTTTAATTATTATTATTATTATTATTATTATTATTATTATTATTATTATTATTATTATTATTATTATTATTATTATTATTGTTATTGTTATTATATATATATATATATATATATATGCATACATATATATTTCAGAGGTATATATATATATATATATATATATAATTTATATATATATATATATATATATATATAATCCGTATTTGTGGCGTCTAAAAATCGAAGATACCATCTCTACCACTGACAAAACTGCAGATAGGTTTCAGGAAAAGATGAATGCTGGAACTAGATTGTTCCATTTAATATTTCTTGGCTAGACGTGTATCAAACCACTTTCTTTTCACGTGTTTCTTTGTCTCGGCTACATTGGTTAAGAGAAGGAATTCCATTTAAAAATGAAACCCATGGCAGTGAAAATTGAAACTCATACTTATAATTCAATATGAAATTAAGTATATGTGTTTTTGTAAATCGAAATTGAAAGATGATTTGAGATATTTCCTAGACTATTTTAGAAATATATTAATGATATATTGTAAAGATCATTAATTCTCCTCCTTCACGGTGAATTGACTAATTGGATGTCATTATGCCCAACACTCCATAAACCTCGAAGTTTATTTCCTCCCTTAGAAAAAAATATATATGTGCTAATGTTATGTGTTTGTTGAGTGTATGCAAATAAATCGTTGTATGAGGTTATTTAAGGTGTGCCTTATTTATTAATATATATTTCATTCAATCAATAATACTGTGTTTTCAACTACTATAAATTTTTCAATTTCATTGAAATATTATTCAAGGTTTTAAACTATCAAAGTAAGTTCTTTTTTTGTCAGAAAAATAACAATATGTATATACATATATACATATATATATATATATATATATGTATGTATATATACACATACATATATGTATATATATATATATATATATGTGTGTGTGTGTGTGTGTGTATATGATATGTATATATATATATATATATATCTGTGAATCAGTTTACTGAAGTTTTATATATCAATGCCTTCTTAAAATAGGATTTTTTATTTTTTTTTGTAAGCTTTAGGTAAAAGATAACTAAAGTGTATCACCCTTTTAAATATAAAAGGGTAATTCTATAAGCCCTTCCAATTCTTTAAATTGAAGGCAAGCTAGAGAGAGACCGGGGGGGAGGGGGTTTGTAGTTGGTGTGCCAGGGGTCGTGGGCATTATGATAAATCTGTTATATTATACAATTATATTCTTTACCTATTCTTGAATGTAACAGTGACCTTTCTAGTTTATTCATTGCGTTCGTGTAGTGCTTGTTTGAATTATATTACAACCTTGCAAACATTCAAATTAACAAGCAAATGGAAATAATACAATGCCAAAAAACTATAAAAAACTATAAGCTATTTTAAAAGCATATATGCAAGAAAAGATGATCATAAACAAAGAACTTTTTGCCGAAAAGTAGACGAATTTTCTTAGCATTTTATTTGTAATTGTAGAAGCCTTTGTTCTTGGTTTATTTGCCGTTTCTTAAGAGTTACAACTTCAATCCATGTTCATTCATTTTATTACAAATTACCTAAGGCATCATCATTTATGCATATATATATATATATATATATATATACATATATATATGTATATATATATATATATATATATATTTA
>NC_090740.1:13500082-13505082 GCF_036898095.1 Palaemon carinicauda | reverse complement strand
TCACTAGCTGTAAAAAAATATTGCTATTCTCTCTCTCTCTCTCTCTCTCTCTCTCTCTCTCTCTCTCTCTCTCTTCTCTCTCTCTCTCTCTCTCTAACCCTCTCCTCTCTCTCTCTCTCTCTCTCTCTCTCTCTCCTCTCTCCTCTCTTCTCTCTCTCTCTCTCTCAACAATAACATGGAAACAATAATTGTTTGATCATATGAACAGATATAATTTCTATAATACACATTTCTCTATCATATGATGAAAACACACATAAAAGTCGTGTATTATTACATGCTTCTTCATCTTCTTCCCTTTTTATTCTTCTCTCTCTCTCTCTCTCTCCTCTCTCTCTCTCTCTCCTCTCTCTCTCCTCTCTCTCTCTCTCTCTCTCTCTCTCTCTCCTCTCTCGGACATCTAAAAGTAAAAGAAACACTTGTATTTTCAGATAAATAGCAATATATTATGTTGACTATAGAACAAAAAGATTCTACTACAAATCAAGTATGTATCAGCATTTACTATAGATTATATCAACTCTATTAAATGTATTTTCTACAATCATATATTGATTACAGCGATGACCCCAAATTCCATATCTTGTTTTATCTTCCCTGGGAGTAAGATATCATTCCTTAATAGATTCGCCGATAATCCTAGAAGTGCAGTCCATGTTCGGGTGCAAGTTCATGGCCCATCCCAGAGACATCCCCAAGCATTCCCCTAATCTTCATTGGAAATTATGACCTTCCCCTCGGCCATTTAGTTAGGCGTCTGGCGAATTGGTAGATATAGTCTTGCGCAGAATTTCCTTTGTATCTCATCTCACTTTGAGCGAATGGAATGTTGGATGTAAGTGTCGGGTATATCTTGGTTAATATTACTCTAGGTATAATTCTATGTTGTCTCTTCACAATATATTGATTTGGTGAAATACATTTCTTTTTTTAATCTGGTGAATTGGGTAGATATACTCGTTGCGCAGAATTCCCTTAGTATTTCATCTCACTTAGATATGGTGTCGTGTATATCTTGGTTAGTATTACTTTAGGTATAAGTCTAGGATGTGTTTTCATAATATATCAACCGGGAGAGAGACATTTTTTCAGCATCTAGGTTGCAAAACAACTATATATCATTCTACATTACTGTGTTTGTAAATATCTAGCAGTATTCGTGGATATAGCATACAATAGACAGTTTTTTTTCAGCATCTAGATCGTAAGAAAGCTATATATCATTGTACATTATTGTTTTTTGTAAATATCTAGCAGTATCCATGGATATAGCATACAATAGACAGTTTCTTCAGCATCTAGATTACAAGAAAACTATATATTATGCTACATTGTTTGTAAATATCTAGCAGTATCCATGGATATAGCGTACAATAGACAGTTTCTTCAGCATCTAGATTACAAGAAACTATATATCACGCTACATTGTTTGTAAATATCTAGCAGTATTCGTGGATACAGCATACAATAGAAAATTTTTTAGCATCTAGATTGCAAAAAACTATAAATCCTTCTACATTACTATTTTAACAAATACCTAGCAGTATCCGTGGAGATTGCATAGCGATAAAGACTGGCATTGAAATTCAAATATCTATAGAGTAAAGAAAAGTAAGTGACATTAAAAGCGTTTGATGATTTTGCGAGTTAAAATTTAAATAATTTACAAAGAGCATTGTCTGATATGATAATGGTGTTATTAATTAGAGTATAACTTCACCAGAGAAGAGACATACAGCATACTGTATGTAAAAGACAACTACTATTTTTATTAGATAACTTATGGGAACAATTTCTGTGCCATTCAAGGCTTGCTACTATGAACTTCTAGTCCATATGTATTTAAAATGTACCAAACGTGTGTCACACGATCGTACATAGTTCATTTTGTGCTTGTATCTTCGCTCTCCCCTCGCACTAAAAAGAACCTGAAAAATCATGTCTGCTTTTCTCCTCTGTAACATTGTCGATTTCTCAACATGAAAATTCTTGTTGCTTTAAGATTTTGTATATAAAGGAGAGTGTTCTACAATAAACTAACTCAGTTGCTTTCACACTGCCTTTGAGTTCACAACCTTTCTCTCGGCCCGTCACATTAGTGACCCCGGAAGTTGACTCGCTCCCACCGCCTTCCACCCCCACCCCCTCGCCCCTCCATTGTTGGTACTATGACGGACTCTACAGAAGTTGGCGCTGCGGCTGCCCCATTGAAACTTTCACCGTTCGCCAGCGGAGAGGCGTTTGCTTGGTTTCAGCACGCAGAAGTCCAGTTTTGCATCAAGGGCGTGACTCGCTCAACCACCAAACCAGATTATGTTCTCGCGGCGATACCCGAGGACACCTTCCCGGAAATATCCGACTGGCTTTGTGAACAAGGAGACACCCCAATAGCGTATGACGCCCTCAAAACATACCTTCTGCAGCAGTACTCGCCGTCGCCAGCCGCCCGTGTAGCAAAGCTTTTTCAGCTCTCGCAACAACCGTTGGGGGACCAAAGGGCTTCGCTTGCCCTCAGGGAAATGACCAGTATCGCTCACCTTCAACCTGCCGCAGACGGCTCTCCTCGTGAGGTGGACCTACTTCGTGCCCTTTGGATACGCCGTTTACCCGGACCTATACGCGTTGCCATACCCGATGTCGATAGTTTACCCATAAAGGCTTGACCAAAGCCGACGCCCTTATGGACAGCCACTTCCAGACCTCCATCAACTCCTCCACCCCTGACGAAGAGGATGCCTATTTAACGTCAACCGAAGCTGATATGAATGCCATAGGAAATACACGCCTACACCGTGACGTGCCGAAACAGCGACAAAGCCGCCCACCACCCACCAATCGCTCGCGCCCCAACAAACGACTTCTACAGCCACTTACTACCTCCCATCCGCCGCAGTTTTGCTACTACCACTTCAGATTCGGGGCAACTGCGAAGAAATGTGCCGAGGATTATCAGTGGCCAAAAAACGTGTAAGTAGGCCATCGCTTGTGGCGGTGGCCTTCCGTGTTTCTAATCTTTTCTTTTTACATGATGCAGGAACGGGCGTGCGATTTTTGGTAGACACGGGTGCTTGTCGTTCTCTTTTGCCAAGGAAACTCTTCAAGACACAACGTAGTCTGTCTACATCTGCCGACGTCCACTTGGTAGCTGCCAACGGATCTGCGATACCCACCTACGGTTACGAGAACCTCACATTATCGTTCGGAAATGGTAAATTCAATTGGAAGTTTCTCGTTGCTGACGTCACATTGCCAATCTTCGGTGCGGATTTCCTCTCTCATTTCCACCTTCTGGTCGATGTCACCCACCGACGATTGGTCAATGCAGACTCGTACTTGTCGACACCTCTTCAACTCACCCCCTCTAACCTCGCTCTCCACATTAGCGCACCCACGGATGCCTACGCCCACCTCCGCACGTCGTACCCGGAAGTTTTCCATCCAGAACTTCGCCAAACACCCACGGTTCCTACCAAGCACGGTATTTATCACCATATCAAGACAAATGGGACCCCCAGTCTTCGCAAAATTCAGACGTCTGGCACCGGAATGATTGACAGCCGCCAAACAGACGTTCGCCGAAATGGAGGAAATGGGCCTTTGCCAAAAAGCCTACAGCCCATGGTCGTCACCCTTACACATCGTTCTGAAGAAAGACGGCTCCCTCCGTCCGTGCGGGGATTACAGGCGCCTGAACATGCAAACAGAACCGGATCACTATCCTCTCCCAAACATTGCCGACGTGACCTCCTACCTGCATAAAACAAAGGTTTTCTCTACGCTCGACCTCCTGAAGGCCACACGTGTTTCAAATAATTTCGTGACCCTTATTCTGGACTACATTTTTGGAGTGATGGAATTACACTAATATGAAGGCTATGGCGTGGAATTTTTTTATATAAGAATATTTAGAAACTCCGAAGTTAATTAAAAAAAAATGATAAATTAAAACCTTAGATTCTTTGAAATATAAAGATGAAAATTCAAGATCATCTTTTAAATATATAAATGATTTTTCCAGTGAAAAGGATGATTTAGCACCAAAATTTTGAAAACATAAAATTTACCGCTCTTAGATTAAAAATTTTCTCACTATCCGTTTTCATTTAAATTAATATTTTTTTAAAACATTGATTTTTACAGCTTTTGATTTTTCTTCTGACTTACACAGGTTCAACGACTAAATTAGATTTCTAAAAACATATTTTACTAATAATCGTCATCCATGTAACTTCTTTAGAAAAATTACAAAACAGTTTTAAGATAACCTTTTTGTTCGGAAGAACAAATTTATGTCACTATTATTTATAAGCGATTATAAAAATCTTAAATGTAAGTTTAACAAAAATCTTTCTGATTTGTATCCATTTGGTTAATTTTCAGGTTTCTTTTCCAGAATAACCTGACAGTAGGAGTCACGTTCAGATTCAAGGAGTTAATGAACATTAAATAAAAAAGGAATTTTCATCCATCAGTAATCTCATTTACGCATGCAACCAACCTATTAATTATTCTAATTTCCAAATTTCACCCACATCACATAATAGCTGGTCTATACCTTCCTTCAAGTCACTTTTTATTTAACAACTATCCACAGCTCTTAATTACTCAACTACCTTTGTTCCTTTACAAATTGACTAATGATCTTTACCACTGATCTTCTAATTACCAAGTTTTGATCATATAGTCCAGGTAGGATTTTACCTCAGTAAGTAAGCCCTTTTTTATATAAATGCTTGATAATTTTATGTAAGGACATTTTGGTTTATATATCGGCTTGATAGTCGTTCTAAATTATAAAATTAGATAGTACAAATGTTTCCAAAAATTCGTTTGGTAAAGAAATTCATTCAACACTGTTCGAAAGAAACGTATTTTTCATCGTAAATTTTCCGTATAAATATACTGTTTTCAGCCGTATTTCAGTAAAATACGGGAGACCGTAATTCTAACACAATTTCTCATTATCTTTTACGGGTTGGTGACCGTAATATCACTCCTTT